>NC_089850.1:64141601-64379224 GCF_036373705.1 Amia ocellicauda | reverse complement strand
CTTAAACTCAACCCTAAAATACAATTACCCCACAATTTAACTAGGCACTCAAACCTACCCCTAAACCCAATCCCTAAACCTAACCCTTAAACTCAACCCCCAACCCTAACCCCAACCCTAACCCCAACCCTAAATTTAACCCCTAAATTTAACCTCAAATATGAATAACCCATAATTTAATTAGGCCTTCAAGCTTAAACCTACCCCTGAACCTAAACCCTAAACCTATCCCTTAAACTTAACCCTTAAACTCAACCCTAAAATAACCCCAACCCTAACCCTATCCCTTAAACTTAACCCTTAAACTCAACCCTAAAATAACCCCAACCCTAACCCTAAAATATAATTAGCCCACAATTTAACTAGGCACTCAAACCAACCTCTAAACCCAATCCCTAAACCTAACCATTATTCAAATGTAACCCTCAATCCTATCCCCAATAATCAATTTCACAACTTATCCTTAAATTTATTCCCCATAACTTATTCCCCCCCAAAACAAAACCCAGACTCCCTTAAAAACCTAGGTAATAGACTTCCAGACTCCATAATTAAATTTTAATCCCAATTCCAAACATTCCCCTTACTTTTAAGACGTATTCTTGTACATACAAACTTCACATCATTCAATTACACCACATCTCATCCCACTGAATTACCTTAACAAAACAGACTATAGAACGAATACTTTCGGATGCATCTTTTAAGGACACAACAATAGCCTCAACACCTGTGAGTGCCAGTGCACTTGAGGATGTCAGAGGAACCAAAGGTTTGATTCACCTGACAACCTCAATAACCTATTTTTTTAAACCTAACCAGCCAGTGCCACCAGGTTAGGCTACATGATAAGTCAACAAAATTCAAGAAATGTACAAATGATTGATACAGAAGAATTATACAGTTTGTTTCCTTTTGCAGATTATATTAAGATCAGGAGGTCAATTACACCTTTAAAAAGGGAATAAAAAAGACCAAAGCACTATGGGTACTTCATTTATTCAAAGGAGCCAATCCCATAGTGCATTATGAAGACCTAAAACCGCAGGATAATAACTGCAAATCACCAATATACTCACCTTCTATTACGGGAATTATATAGCACTTGAAAAAGCCTAACAATTGGCGAAACGTCGTGCAAATTCACCAAAAGATCAGGAGAAGAAGATCAACTTCAACCAACCCGGGTTGGAGAACAGTGGCTGGAGCGCTACGGCCACCAACACATTCATACTGTTATTTTCTGCAAACTCGGATACAGAACGGACAACACACCGGATACTAGGACTTGGAAGACTTTCAACGGAATTACAAGGGTAGGAATTGGACTTATTTACTCTTGCTTTTAAACCCAAAACCGGAAAAAAGTCATCCTACCTATGTACGATATATTGATGCATTTTGTATGACTTTTCTTTTATCTGTATTACTCCTGTATATTTTTGTTTTAAAAGACTTTTTTATGCTCTGTTTTTAGGATATTTTAAGCACATCATACTGAGGTTTCTTAAAGAACAACAATAGCAGAGCCTTTGTTTTTACTAGCTGGAGCAATTTGTTAATGCTAACTACAACATTATTTTTTCCTTTTTTTTAAAACCATTAATAAATAAATTGTCATACTATATAGTATTGTATCCTATCTACAAACACTATGGACAGAACACAAATGGTTAAACATTTCTACAAAATTATACAGATTAGTCATCACCTAACAATAACAAATAGTGCTATTTATCAAGACAAATTACCAATAGCCTTCCAAAGACAAACTAAAATACTAGGACAGTACATCAAACCTGCTATCCCTACATTTGATACTTTAGAACTACTGACGGCTAACGCAATTAATTGGATGCACACAAATTTACAGATATTGCAAGTACATTATGAAAATGCATTAAACACATTACTAGAAGACATTCTACAATACAAAGGAACGAACTGGAAAGATAAACTGGACCAAGCTATGACATGGGCAAAACGAAATTATGGAAATAGATTAAAGCCAGAAATTCTACATAAAACCAAGCACCGAATTGAAATCCTCCTAACTAATCAAACACAAATCGCATCAACAAACGGATTAATAGACACACAGAATGTTAATTCACAACTAAGTAATCAGTTTGCTCCTTTAGCCACACTAGAACCCAACCTATCTACACAGAGACCCAAAACTGCTAGATTCTACAGTAATGTGGTAGTTTCGGATTCACAAGGCATTCACTCGTCCCCTATAGAAGAAACTCCTATCCCTACAAGACTATCATATTCTAGTCCCTTGCTCCCACACAATATACCCAAACCAAGACCAACCATAATATCAACCCCAATAGAAGAAAACCCCAGCCTCCCTAGACTACCATATACTAGCCCCTTACCTCCCCGAACCATAGCCAAACCTAGACAAACCACAATACCAGCCCAGATACACCACTCTACAACAAATATGATTCCACTGGACAGCCCCATAATAGACACAAGTAATATTGACGCAGATCAGGATAATACTGATGGAACAGATTCACAATTCGAAAACAATGATAGCCTCAATACAACACCACCTCATGAAAATACACGATATACGGTTCATAGACACCCAAACACAGAGAGAAAACTAACAGATTGGCATTTAACTACAACAAAACCGATAGTAATCATAGGGGATTCCAATTTGGATACCATAGGGCAACATAATAATTCACATATACAAATCGATAGCTACCCAGGAGCCAAATTTATACATGCTGCCAGTATTCTAGAACGCACAGCCCTCAATAAGGAAGTACAACATCTAATCCTTTCATTTGGAATCAATAACAGGGACCAAAAAGTAAAAGAAACCGCAATTAAGCAATTACAGAAAATGGTTCGAACAGCAGAAATAAAATTTCCTCGGGCACAGATACATATCCCTATGATCAACTTTTCAACTCATCTGGAGGAACATACACAAAACAACATTAGAGAAATAAACTCATACATAATGAACAATTACAATAATATCACTTCAATAGACCCAACAACATATAGAACTCTCTCCGATGACATCCACTGGACTACCCAAACAGCACAAACAATCCTATACCACTGGATAAGGCATTTAAACTTATAAATCCTGTGAGCACAAACATTTCAGTGAACAGGAACACTACAGAATTAATACAACAGGACACACCTAACATATTGAACTTATCCAGAATATTCAGATTAAATATGGAACAGAGGAATCTCTTAAACAAAGGGCTTTCCTTTGTCCCGACCCCCGACCTTATTTTTTCTACACAGCTTAAAGCAGACATACAAACATATCATCGTAGATTAAAATTAGCAGATTTCTTTAAGGATACACAACATTCACCTAGACCTTTTATTCCCAAATCAACTTGGGAACCAAAAAATAATCAAATACATCCACATATAAGACAACTAATAACAACAGACCAAAATTACAGCTACAATATACAATACAATCAAGATAACCGCTTGGATAACCTAACACAGGGGGAAAGGAGAGCTTTACAACAATTACAAAAAAATAAGAACATTATTATAAAACCAGCGGATAAAGGGGGCAGAATAGTAATTATGGACAAAACACAATATCTAACAGAAGCATATAGACAACTAGACAATACAGAATATTATCAACAATTAACAGAACCCATTTACTTACAAAATCAAATATACATACGGGACATATTACAGACCCTTAGACATACACAATACATCAATAACAAACAGGAACAATATTTAAGAGGGACCAATGCACCCAGACCAAGACAATTTTATCTACTTCCAAAAATTCACAAACACCCTTCCACATGGACCATTCCCTATCAAATCCCCACTGGTAGACCCATAGTATCAGATTGTAACAGCGAAACATACCACATTGCGGAATACATTGACCATTTCCTTAACCCCATCTCGCAAAAACACCCCAGTTATATAAAAGACACCTATGACTTCATCAACAAAATAAAATGCATAATAGTACCACATGATGCCTGGCTCTTCTCCATTGATGTCACAAATCTCTACACTAACATAGATACAATAACAGGTTTAAACACAGTCTCAAAATGGTTCAAACTTTATCCAGACATCAACAGACCAGACAACCAAATCCTACAATTATTACAAATTAGCCTAGAAAGAAATGACTTTGAATTCAATAACAAACACTTTTTACAAATAAAGGGCACAGCTATGGGAAAAAGGTTTGCACCAGCATATGCTAATATCTATATGGCTGACTGGGAACAGACGATACTAGAACAATGTACACTGCTACCTACCCACTACTACAGATTTTTAGATGACATTTGGGGAATCTGGCCCCATCCTTTAACAGAATTCAACACTTTTATACAGAAACTCAATCACCATCACCCTCACATTAAAGTAACGAGCACCATTCACAAGACCGAAATTAATTTTCTGGACACTTGCACTTATAAAGGTCCACAATTTTTGAGCACCAACACTTTAGACACAAAAGTTTTTTTTAAAGAAACCGATACACATACACTACTACATAGACACAGTTTCCATCCAAAGCACACCTTTAAAGGTCTTATCAAATCACAGTTATTAAGATTTCACCGCATCTGCACAGAAGACACAGAATTCAAGAAGGCCACCAATACACTATTTACAGCACTCTACAAGAGAGGGTACAGTAGAACCTTCCTCAGGAACATTAAAAAAACATTTTTGCAACCTAAAATTAAAGACAATAAAACTATTATACCTCTAATCACTACTTATTCCCAATATACAGTTCAAATCAACAACTCCATTAAACTAAACTTTCAAAAACAACAATCCAGACACCAGATACTCCCAAATCACAAAATTATATCTGCATATCGGAAAAACAAAAGTCTACATAACCTACTAGTCCATAGTAAATGCCAAAACACCAACCGAAAACCCAAGTCTAAACCAACCTACTTTCGTCAGCTGGCCTATATCACCAATACAAGCAATAAAACTACATTCAAGTTACAGTCAGGCATCACACATAAAACAAAAAATGCAATATACCTCATTCAATGTAAAACTTGCAATTTAAAATACATCGGAGAGACTAAAAACCAGATTAGTACTAGAATAGGTCAACACATTTATAATATTAACAAACAAAAGGATAGACACACACATTTAGTGCAACACTTCATAGAACATCACACACAACAAATGACAGTTACAGGTCTAGAAACTAATCATAATTGGAATACAATGCAACGACAAATAAGAGAGAGACACTGGATTCACAAACTAAATACAATTTACCCATTAGGACTCAATGAAAGATTTAAAACAAACACAAAAAAAATCCCAGTAGTTGCCCTTAGACCTACCCACATTTAACTTCCTACACCCCAAAAAATTAAACTTCAATTTCAAGCAATTCATTCAGCTCAATCACAACCCCCAATTTTACAAGTCAAAAAAATAAATAATAAGTCGAATCCCAAACTTACTCCTTAACCCTAAATACAAAACTACAACCTACCCTCTACCCCTTAATGTAGTCCCAAAATTTAATCTAAAATTTAAAAACTTAGCCCCAAAACCCAACCCTAACCTAACCTCAGACCCAACCCCAAAAACCCAACAAGGCCATCAAACTTAATCTCCAACCCAAATTTTAGACCCAATCCCTAAACTTTATCACCTAATTCAATCTCACAATTTAATTAGGCCCTCAAACTTAACCCCGAAATTTTACTCCTAAAACTCAACCCAAAAATACAATTAGACTAATTAAACTCAACACCTAACCTTAACTTAAGACTCAAACCCCAAACTTAACCCTTAAACTCAACCCTAAAATACAATTACCCCACAATTTAACTAGGCACTCAAACCTACCCCTAAACCCAATCCCTAAACCTAACCCTTAAACTCAACCCCCAACCCTAACCCCAACCCTAACCCCAACCCTAAATTTAACCCCTAAATTTAACCTCAAATATGAATAACCCATAATTTAATTAGGCCTTCAAGCTTAAACCTACCCCTGAACCTAAACCCTAAACCTATCCCTTAAACTTAACCCTTAAACTCAACCCTAAAATAACCCCAACCCTAACCCTATCCCTTAAACTTAACCCTTAAACTCAACCCTAAAATAACCCCAACCCTAACCCTAAAATATAATTAGCCCACAATTTAACTAGGCACTCAAACCAACCTCTAAACCCAATCCCTAAACCTAACCATTATTCAAATGTAACCCTCAATCCTATCCCCAATAATCAATTTCACAACTTATCCTTAAATTTATTCCCCATAACTTATTCCCCCCCAAAACAAAACCCAGACTCCCTTAAAAACCTAGGTAATAGACTTCCAGACTCCATAATTAAATTTTAATCCCAATTCCAAACATTCCCCTTACTTTTAAGACGTATTCTTGTACATACAAACTTCACATCATTCAATTACACCACATCTCATCCCACTGAATTACCTTAACAAAACAGACTATAGAACGAATACTTTCGGATGCATCTTTTAAGGACACAACAATAGCCTCAACACCTGTGAGTGCCAGTGCACTTGAGGATGTCAGAGGAACCAAAGGTTTGATTCACCTGACAACCTCAATAACCTATTTTTTTAAACCTAACCAGCCAGTGCCACCAGGTTAGGCTACATGATAAGTCAACAAAATTCAAGAAATGTACAAATGATTGATACAGAAGAATTATACAGTTTGTTTCCTTTTGCAGATTATATTAAGATCAGGAGGTCAATTACACCTTTAAAAAGGGAATAAAAAAGACCAAAGCACTATGGGTACTTCATTTATTCAAAGGAGCCAATCCCATAGTGCATTATGAAGACCTAAAACCGCAGGATAATAACTGCAAATCACCAATATACTCACCTTCTATTACGGGAATTATATAGCACTTGAAAAAGCCTAACAATTGGCGAAACGTCGTGCAAATTCACCAAAAGATCAGGAGAAGAAGATCAACTTCAACCAACCCGGGTTGGAGAACAGTGGCTGGAGCGCTACGGCCACCAACACATTCATACTGTTATTTTCTGCAAACTCGGATACAGAACGGACAACACACCGGATACTAGGACTTGGAAGACTTTCAACGGAATTACAAGGGTAGGAATTGGACTTATTTACTCTTGCTTTTAAACCCAAAACCGGAAAAAAGTCATCCTACCTATGTACGATATATTGATGCATTTTGTATGACTTTTCTTTTATCTGTATTACTCCTGTATATTTTTGTTTTAAAAGACTTTTTTATGCTCTGTTTTTAGGATATTTTAAGCACATCATACTGAGGTTTCTTAAAGAACAACAATAGCAGAGCCTTTGTTTTTACTAGCTGGAGCAATTTGTTAATGCTAACTACAACATTATTTTTTCCTTTTTTTTAAAACCATTAATAAATAAATTGTCATACTATATAGTATTGTATCCTATCTACAAACACTATGGACAGAACACAAATGGTTAAACATTTCTACAAAATTATACAGATTAGTCATCACCTAACAATAACAAATAGTGCTATTTATCAAGACAAATTACCAATAGCCTTCCAAAGACAAACTAAAATACTAGGACAGTACATCAAACCTGCTATCCCTACATTTGATACTTTAGAACTACTGACGGCTAACGCAATTAATTGGATGCACACAAATTTACAGATATTGCAAGTACATTATGAAAATGCATTAAACACATTACTAGAAGACATTCTACAATACAAAGGAACGAACTGGAAAGATAAACTGGACCAAGCTATGACATGGGCAAAACGAAATTATGGAAATAGATTAAAGCCAGAAATTCTACATAAAACCAAGCACCGAATTGAAATCCTCCTAACTAATCAAACACAAATCGCATCAACAAACGGATTAATAGACACACAGAATGTTAATTCACAACTAAGTAATCAGTTTGCTCCTTTAGCCACACTAGAACCCAACCTATCTACACAGAGACCCAAAACTGCTAGATTCTACAGTAATGTGGTAGTTTCGGATTCACAAGGCATTCACTCGTCCCCTATAGAAGAAACTCCTATCCCTACAAGACTATCATATTCTAGTCCCTTGCTCCCACACAATATACCCAAACCAAGACCAACCATAATATCAACCCCAATAGAAGAAAACCCCAGCCTCCCTAGACTACCATATACTAGCCCCTTACCTCCCCGAACCATAGCCAAACCTAGACAAACCACAATACCAGCCCAGATACACCACTCTACAACAAATATGATTCCACTGGACAGCCCCATAATAGACACAAGTAATATTGACGCAGATCAGGATAATACTGATGGAACAGATTCACAATTCGAAAACAATGATAGCCTCAATACAACACCACCTCATGAAAATACACGATATACGGTTCATAGACACCCAAACACAGAGAGAAAACTAACAGATTGGCATTTAACTACAACAAAACCGATAGTAATCATAGGGGATTCCAATTTGGATACCATAGGGCAACATAATAATTCACATATACAAATCGATAGCTACCCAGGAGCCAAATTTATACATGCTGCCAGTATTCTAGAACGCACAGCCCTCAATAAGGAAGTACAACATCTAATCCTTTCATTTGGAATCAATAACAGGGACCAAAAAGTAAAAGAAACCGCAATTAAGCAATTACAGAAAATGGTTCGAACAGCAGAAATAAAATTTCCTCGGGCACAGATACATATCCCTATGATCAACTTTTCAACTCATCTGGAGGAACATACACAAAACAACATTAGAGAAATAAACTCATACATAATGAACAATTACAATAATATCACTTCAATAGACCCAACAACATATAGAACTCTCTCCGATGACATCCACTGGACTACCCAAACAGCACAAACAATCCTATACCACTGGATAAGGCATTTAAACTTATAAATCCTGTGAGCACAAACATTTCAGTGAACAGGAACACTACAGAATTAATACAACAGGACACACCTAACATATTGAACTTATCCAGAATATTCAGATTAAATATGGAACAGAGGAATCTCTTAAACAAAGGGCTTTCCTTTGTCCCGACCCCCGACCTTATTTTTTCTACACAGCTTAAAGCAGACATACAAACATATCATCGTAGATTAAAATTAGCAGATTTCTTTAAGGATACACAACATTCACCTAGACCTTTTATTCCCAAATCAACTTGGGAACCAAAAAATAATCAAATACATCCACATATAAGACAACTAATAACAACAGACCAAAATTACAGCTACAATATACAATACAATCAAGATAACCGCTTGGATAACCTAACACAGGGGGAAAGGAGAGCTTTACAACAATTACAAAAAAATAAGAACATTATTATAAAACCAGCGGATAAAGGGGGCAGAATAGTAATTATGGACAAAACACAATATCTAACAGAAGCATATAGACAACTAGACAATACAGAATATTATCAACAATTAACAGAACCCATTTACTTACAAAATCAAATATACATACGGGACATATTACAGACCCTTAGACATACACAATACATCAATAACAAACAGGAACAATATTTAAGAGGGACCAATGCACCCAGACCAAGACAATTTTATCTACTTCCAAAAATTCACAAACACCCTTCCACATGGACCATTCCCTATCAAATCCCCACTGGTAGACCCATAGTATCAGATTGTAACAGCGAAACATACCACATTGCGGAATACATTGACCATTTCCTTAACCCCATCTCGCAAAAACACCCCAGTTATATAAAAGACACCTATGACTTCATCAACAAAATAAAATGCATAATAGTACCACATGATGCCTGGCTCTTCTCCATTGATGTCACAAATCTCTACACTAACATAGATACAATAACAGGTTTAAACACAGTCTCAAAATGGTTCAAACTTTATCCAGACATCAACAGACCAGACAACCAAATCCTACAATTATTACAAATTAGCCTAGAAAGAAATGACTTTGAATTCAATAACAAACACTTTTTACAAATAAAGGGCACAGCTATGGGAAAAAGGTTTGCACCAGCATATGCTAATATCTATATGGCTGACTGGGAACAGACGATACTAGAACAATGTACACTGCTACCTACCCACTACTACAGATTTTTAGATGACATTTGGGGAATCTGGCCCCATCCTTTAACAGAATTCAACACTTTTATACAGAAACTCAATCACCATCACCCTCACATTAAAGTAACGAGCACCATTCACAAGACCGAAATTAATTTTCTGGACACTTGCACTTATAAAGGTCCACAATTTTTGAGCACCAACACTTTAGACACAAAAGTTTTTTTTAAAGAAACCGATACACATACACTACTACATAGACACAGTTTCCATCCAAAGCACACCTTTAAAGGTCTTATCAAATCACAGTTATTAAGATTTCACCGCATCTGCACAGAAGACACAGAATTCAAGAAGGCCACCAATACACTATTTACAGCACTCTACAAGAGAGGGTACAGTAGAACCTTCCTCAGGAACATTAAAAAAACATTTTTGCAACCTAAAATTAAAGACAATAAAACTATTATACCTCTAATCACTACTTATTCCCAATATACAGTTCAAATCAACAACTCCATTAAACTAAACTTTCAAAAACAACAATCCAGACACCAGATACTCCCAAATCACAAAATTATATCTGCATATCGGAAAAACAAAAGTCTACATAACCTACTAGTCCATAGTAAATGCCAAAACACCAACCGAAAACCCAAGTCTAAACCAACCTACTTTCGTCAGCTGGCCTATATCACCAATACAAGCAATAAAACTACATTCAAGTTACAGTCAGGCATCACACATAAAACAAAAAATGCAATATACCTCATTCAATGTAAAACTTGCAATTTAAAATACATCGGAGAGACTAAAAACCAGATTAGTACTAGAATAGGTCAACACATTTATAATATTAACAAACAAAAGGATAGACACACACATTTAGTGCAACACTTCATAGAACATCACACACAACAAATGACAGTTACAGGTCTAGAAACTAATCATAATTGGAATACAATGCAACGACAAATAAGAGAGAGACACTGGATTCACAAACTAAATACAATTTACCCATTAGGACTCAATGAAAGATTTAAAACAAACACAAAAAAAATCCCAGTAGTTGCCCTTAGACCTACCCACATTTAACTTCCTACACCCCAAAAAATTAAACTTCAATTTCAAGCAATTCATTCAGCTCAATCACAACCCCCAATTTTACAAGTCAAAAAAATAAATAATAAGTCGAATCCCAAACTTACTCCTTAACCCTAAATACAAAACTACAACCTACCCTCTACCCCTTAATGTAGTCCCAAAATTTAATCTAAAATTTAAAAACTTAGCCCCAAAACCCAACCCTAACCTAACCTCAGACCCAACCCCAAAAACCCAAGAAGGCCATCAAACTTAATCTCCAACCCAAATTTTAGACCCAATCCCTAAACTTTATCACCTAATTCAATCTCACAATTTAATTAGGCCCTCAAACTTAACCCCGAAATTTTACTCCTAAAACTCAACCCAAAAATACAATTAGACTAATTAAACTCAACACCTAACCTTAACTTAAGACTCAAACCCCAAACTTAACCCTTAAACTCAACCCTAAAATACAATTACCCCACAATTTAACTAGGCACTCAAACCTACCCCTAAACCCAATCCCTAAACCTAACCCTTAAACTCAACCCCCAACCCTAACCCCAACCCTAACCCCAACCCTAAATTTAACCCCTAAATTTAACCTCAAATATGAATAACCCATAATTTAATTAGGCCTTCAAGCTTAAACCTACCCCTGAACCTAAACCCTAAACCTATCCCTTAAACTTAACCCTTAAACTCAACCCTAAAATAACCCCAACCCTAACCCTATCCCTTAAACTTAACCCTTAAACTCAACCCTAAAATAACCCCAACCCTAACCCTAAAATATAATTAGCCCACAATTTAACTAGGCACTCAAACCAACCTCTAAACCCAATCCCTAAACCTAACCAATATTCCAATGTAACCCTCAATCCTATCCCCAATAATCAATTTCACAACTTATCCTTAAATTTATTCCCCATAACTTATTCCCCCCCAAAACAAAACCCAGACTCCCTTAAAAACCTAGGTAATAGACTTCCAGACTCCATAATTAAATTTTAATCCCAATTCCAAACATTCCCCTTACTTTTAAGACGTATTCTTGTACATACAAACTTCACATCATTCAATTACACCACATCTCATCCCACTGAATTACCTTAACAAAACAGACTATAGAACGAATACTTTCGGATGCATCTTTTAAGGACACAACAATAGCCTCAACACCTGTGAGTGCCAGTGCACTTGAGGATGTCAGAGGAACCAAAGGTTTGATTCACCTGACAACCTCAATAACCTATTTTTTTAAACCTAACCAGCCAGTGCCACCAGGTTAGGCTACATGATAAGTCAACAAAATTCAAGAAATGTACAAATGATTGATACAGAAGAATTATACAGTTTGTTTCCTTTTGCAGATTATATTAAGATCAGGAGGTCAATTACACCTTTAAAAAGGGAATAAAAAAGACCAAAGCACTATGGGTACTTCATTTATTCAAAGGAGCCAATCCCATAGTGCATTATGAAGACCTAAAACCGCAGGATAATAACTGCAAATCACCAATATACTCACCTTCTATTACGGGAATTATATAGCACTTGAAAAAGCCTAACAATTGGCGAAACGTCGTGCAAATTCACCAAAAGATCAGGAGAAGAAGATCAACTTCAACCAACCCGGGTTGGAGAACAGTGGCTGGAGCGCTACGGCCACCAACACATTCATACTGTTATTTTCTGCAAACTCGGATACAGAACGGACAACACACCGGATACTAGGACTTGGAAGACTTTCAACGGAATTACAAGGGTAGGAATTGGACTTATTTACTCTTGCTTTTAAACCCAAAACCGGAAAAAAGTCATCCTACCTATGTACGATATATTGATGCATTTTGTATGACTTTTCTTTTATCTGTATTACTCCTGTATATTTTTGTTTTAAAAGACTTTTTTATGCTCTGTTTTTAGGATATTTTAAGCACATCATACTGAGGTTTCTTAAAGAACAACAATAGCAGAGCCTTTGTTTTTACTAGCTGGAGCAATTTGTTAATGCTAACTACAACATTATTTTTTCCTTTTTTTTAAAACCATTAATAAATAAATTGTCATACTATATAGTATTGTATCCTATCTACAAACACTATGGACAGAACACAAATGGTTAAACATTTCTACAAAATTATACAGATTAGTCATCACCTAACAATAACAAATAGTGCTATTTATCAAGACAAATTACCAATAGCCTTCCAAAGACAAACTAAAATACTAGGACAGTACATCAAACCTGCTATCCCTACATTTGATACTTTAGAACTACTGACGGCTAACGCAATTAATTGGATGCACACAAATTTACAGATATTGCAAGTACATTATGAAAATGCATTAAACACATTACTAGAAGACATTCTACAATACAAAGGAACGAACTGGAAAGATAAACTGGACCAAGCTATGACATGGGCAAAACGAAATTATGGAAATAGATTAAAGCCAGAAATTCTACATAAAACCAAGCACCGAATTGAAATCCTCCTAACTAATCAAACACAAATCGCATCAACAAACGGATTAATAGACACACAGAATGTTAATTCACAACTAAGTAATCAGTTTGCTCCTTTAGCCACACTAGAACCCAACCTATCTACACAGAGACCCAAAACTGCTAGATTCTACAGTAATGTGGTAGTTTCGGATTCACAAGGCATTCACTCGTCCCCTATAGAAGAAACTCCTATCCCTACAAGACTATCATATTCTAGTCCCTTGCTCCCACACAATATACCCAAACCAAGACCAACCATAATATCAACCCCAATAGAAGAAAACCCCAGCCTCCCTAGACTACCATATACTAGCCCCTTACCTCCCCGAACCATAGCCAAACCTAGACAAACCACAATACCAGCCCAGATACACCACTCTACAACAAATATGATTCCACTGGACAGCCCCATAATAGACACAAGTAATATTGACGCAGATCAGGATAATACTGATGGAACAGATTCACAATTCGAAAACAATGATAGCCTCAATACAACACCACCTCATGAAAATACACGATATACGGTTCATAGACACCCAAACACAGAGAGAAAACTAACAGATTGGCATTTAACTACAACAAAACCGATAGTAATCATAGGGGATTCCAATTTGGATACCATAGGGCAACATAATAATTCACATATACAAATCGATAGCTACCCAGGAGCCAAATTTATACATGCTGCCAGTATTCTAGAACGCACAGCCCTCAATAAGGAAGTACAACATCTAATCCTTTCATTTGGAATCAATAACAGGGACCAAAAAGTAAAAGAAACCGCAATTAAGCAATTACAGAAAATGGTTCGAACAGCAGAAATAAAATTTCCTCGGGCACAGATACATATCCCTATGATCAACTTTTCAACTCATCTGGAGGAACATACACAAAACAACATTAGAGAAATAAACTCATACATAATGAACAATTACAATAATATCACTTCAATAGACCCAACAACATATAGAACTCTCTCCGATGACATCCACTGGACTACCCAAACAGCACAAACAATCCTATACCACTGGATAAGGCATTTAAACTTATAAATCCTGTGAGCACAAACATTTCAGTGAACAGGAACACTACAGAATTAATACAACAGGACACACCTAACATATTGAACTTATCCAGAATATTCAGATTAAATATGGAACAGAGGAATCTCTTAAACAAAGGGCTTTCCTTTGTCCCGACCCCCGACCTTATTTTTTCTACACAGCTTAAAGCAGACATACAAACATATCATCGTAGATTAAAATTAGCAGATTTCTTTAAGGATACACAACATTCACCTAGACCTTTTATTCCCAAATCAACTTGGGAACCAAAAAATAATCAAATACATCCACATATAAGACAACTAATAACAACAGACCAAAATTACAGCTACAATATACAATACAATCAAGATAACCGCTTGGATAACCTAACACAGGGGGAAAGGAGAGCTTTACAACAATTACAAAAAAATAAGAACATTATTATAAAACCAGCGGATAAAGGGGGCAGAATAGTAATTATGGACAAAACACAATATCTAACAGAAGCATATAGACAACTAGACAATACAGAATATTATCAACAATTAACAGAACCCATTTACTTACAAAATCAAATATACATACGGGACATATTACAGACCCTTAGACATACACAATACATCAATAACAAACAGGAACAATATTTAAGAGGGACCAATGCACCCAGACCAAGACAATTTTATCTACTTCCAAAAATTCACAAACACCCTTCCACATGGACCATTCCCTATCAAATCCCCACTGGTAGACCCATAGTATCAGATTGTAACAGCGAAACATACCACATTGCGGAATACATTGACCATTTCCTTAACCCCATCTCGCAAAAACACCCCAGTTATATAAAAGACACCTATGACTTCATCAACAAAATAAAATGCATAATAGTACCACATGATGCCTGGCTCTTCTCCATTGATGTCACAAATCTCTACACTAACATAGATACAATAACAGGTTTAAACACAGTCTCAAAATGGTTCAAACTTTATCCAGACATCAACAGACCAGACAACCAAATCCTACAATTATTACAAATTAGCCTAGAAAGAAATGACTTTGAATTCAATAACAAACACTTTTTACAAATAAAGGGCACAGCTATGGGAAAAAGGTTTGCACCAGCATATGCTAATATCTATATGGCTGACTGGGAACAGACGATACTAGAACAATGTACACTGCTACCTACCCACTACTACAGATTTTTAGATGACATTTGGGGAATCTGGCCCCATCCTTTAACAGAATTCAACACTTTTATACAGAAACTCAATCACCATCACCCTCACATTAAAGTAACGAGCACCATTCACAAGACCGAAATTAATTTTCTGGACACTTGCACTTATAAAGGTCCACAATTTTTGAGCACCAACACTTTAGACACAAAAGTTTTTTTTAAAGAAACCGATACACATACACTACTACATAGACACAGTTTCCATCCAAAGCACACCTTTAAAGGTCTTATCAAATCACAGTTATTAAGATTTCACCGCATCTGCACAGAAGACACAGAATTCAAGAAGGCCACCAATACACTATTTACAGCACTCTACAAGAGAGGGTACAGTAGAACCTTCCTCAGGAACATTAAAAAAACATTTTTGCAACCTAAAATTAAAGACAATAAAACTATTATACCTCTAATCACTACTTATTCCCAATATACAGTTCAAATCAACAACTCCATTAAACTAAACTTTCAAAAACAACAATCCAGACACCAGATACTCCCAAATCACAAAATTATATCTGCATATCGGAAAAACAAAAGTCTACATAACCTACTAGTCCATAGTAAATGCCAAAACACCAACCGAAAACCCAAGTCTAAACCAACCTACTTTCGTCAGCTGGCCTATATCACCAATACAAGCAATAAAACTACATTCAAGTTACAGTCAGGCATCACACATAAAACAAAAAATGCAATATACCTCATTCAATGTAAAACTTGCAATTTAAAATACATCGGAGAGACTAAAAACCAGATTAGTACTAGAATAGGTCAACACATTTATAATATTAACAAACAAAAGGATAGACACACACATTTAGTGCAACACTTCATAGAACATCACACACAACAAATGACAGTTACAGGTCTAGAAACTAATCATAATTGGAATACAATGCAACGACAAATAAGAGAGAGACACTGGATTCACAAACTAAATACAATTTACCCATTAGGACTCAATGAAAGATTTAAAACAAACACAAAAAAAATCCCAGTAGTTGCCCTTAGACCTACCCACATTTAACTTCCTACACCCCAAAAAATTAAACTTCAATTTCAAGCAATTCATTCAGCTCAATCACAACCCCCAATTTTACAAGTCAAAAAAATAAATAATAAGTCGAATCCCAAACTTACTCCTTAACCCTAAATACAAAACTACAACCTACCCTCTACCCCTTAATGTAGTCCCAAAATTTAATCTAAAATTTAAAAACTTAGCCCCAAAACCCAACCCTAACCTAACCTCAGACCCAACCCCAAAAACCCAACAAGGCCATCAAACTTAATCTCCAACCCAAATTTTAGACCCAATCCCTAAACTTTATCACCTAATTCAATCTCACAATTTAATTAGGCCCTCAAACTTAACCCCGAAATTTTACTCCTAAAACTCAACCCAAAAATACAATTAGACTAATTAAACTCAACACCTAACCTTAACTTAAGACTCAAACCCCAAACTTAACCCTTAAACTCAACCCTAAAATACAATTACCCCACAATTTAACTAGGCACTCAAACCTACCCCTAAACCCAATCCCTAAACCTAACCCTTAAACTCAACCCCCAACCCTAACCCCAACCCTAACCCCAACCCTAAATTTAACCCCTAAATTTAACCTCAAATATGAATAACCCATAATTTAATTAGGCCTTCAAGCTTAAACCTACCCCTGAACCTAAACCCTAAACCTATCCCTTAAACTTAACCCTTAAACTCAACCCTAAAATAACCCCAACCCTAACCCTATCCCTTAAACTTAACCCTTAAACTCAACCCTAAAATAACCCCAACCCTAACCCTAAAATATAATTAGCCCACAATTTAACTAGGCACTCAAACCAACCTCTAAACCCAATCCCTAAACCTAACCATTATTCAAATGTAACCCTCAATCCTATCCCCAATAATCAATTTCACAACTTATCCTTAAATTTATTCCCCATAACTTATTCCCCCCCAAAACAAAACCCAGACTCCCTTAAAAACCTAGGTAATAGACTTCCAGACTCCATAATTAAATTTTAATCCCAATTCCAAACATTCCCCTTACTTTTAAGACGTATTCTTGTACATACAAACTTCACATCATTCAATTACACCACATCTCATCCCACTGAATTACCTTAACAAAACAGACTATAGAACGAATACTTTCGGATGCATCTTTTAAGGACACAACAATAGCCTCAACACCTGTGAGTGCCAGTGCACTTGAGGATGTCAGAGGAACCAAAGGTTTGATTCACCTGACAACCTCAATAACCTATTTTTTTAAACCTAACCCTAACCCTAACCCTAACCCTAACCCTAACCCTCACCCCAACCCCAACCCCAACCCCAACCCCAACCCCAACCCCAACCCCAACCCCAACCCCAACCCCAACCCCAACCCCAACCCCAACCCCAACCCCAACCCTAACCCTAACATCTGTGCCTTGACTGCATCTTCCCTCTAAAAACAATCTTAAAAGAGAAACCAATTGACCTATGAGTTTTAAGTTAAACTATTTATTTCGATTGACTGAAAAACCAAGCATATCAATGTTCTCTTAAATGGCATTCTTTATAAGCCTAGGTGGTTATCTTTCAATTCATAAGTTAATTTGACCCCTGTTCACCAACATGACCTGATCTCCAAATATGCAGTGCATATGAAGGGAAAGGAAGATCTCTTACATGTCTCTTTCATATCACATTCACACATTGTCACACAAGAAGGGAAGTTATGGAAATATTTGGAGATGAGGTTAACTGTATAAAACAAAAACAAACTAGACAGTTCACGATGTAGCAAGCCAATTAATTAAAACCCTCTGAGAAAATGTTACCTGACCAGCACTCTGGAGAATCCACTGCCTGTGGGATCCCATTCTTAAGCATTCTGACCATCACAAGCCTTTGAAAAGCACATTCGCTGTGGAGAAATAAAAAGGTCAGATGTTATAGGCTTCCCTGGAACTACACACCAACCAACAAAACCCACTTGCAGCTCCTGTTCTCCCTGGCTCCCAGGTATCACTGCTTCCAGCCAATCTGCAACAAAGTCAAGACAACTTCCACAAGCATTACATTTGTACTACCCTGCAGATCAATTTCCCCCACTCAACAGGCCCGCTTCCATTTCTTTTTATATAAGTAGGCAGAACGGACTCATAAGGGAAGGGATTACACCATTGTGGTCACACCTGCAAGTGTCCATTTACCTCACCGATCAGGGCAAAAGGTCAGCTCATGTCTGGAGTCATCCGCACTATGCTGCAGCCCCTGAAGCACTTCACAGAACCAGTATAGTCCCTCATCAGGCAGCTAGTACCACTCAAACACCCACTTTACCCAGCACTGCTACATCTGCCATGCTGGTCCTGTAATCCAGTCTGAGTAGGAAGAGTTTAAAAGCCACCAATGGCATTCAGCAAAAGAGGCATTGAATACTGATACCCTGGGAGGGAAGGTTCAGATGAGAGCAGTTCTCACAACATCAATACCTTCTGATGTTTACACTGACACTCACACACTATATATGCAGTTGGTAGCCCTGACTTGGCAGACTCCACGATATAACCATCTGTTTAACAAACAATAGGTAAGAAGCAAGTTTCAAATTATGGTTTTATGCTACCCCAGACCATAAGGATCAACTTTCAGGTCACGATTTACCAAATACAAACATTTTGGTTGTTTTCCACAAAGTGAAAGGGTCAGCTCTTATTCACTTTTCTGTTTAGTATTTCCTGTTATTTCTTACAGAATGCAAGAGTCAACACTTATGTATTTATTTCCTGTACTGAGTCACACACATCTCTATTGTCTCTTACAGAATGCATTAATCAGCTTTTAGTTGGATTCCTATTGTTCAGTAATTCATTCAGTTTACCTTACATTTTGTGATCTCCTATATAATCAGTTCTACACCTGAAAGTGTTCCAATACTCACCCACAGATCCACCTTCTAGGACTGGCTCCAAAGGTCCCTTGACTAATGGAAAGGATGAAGGAAAGAAAAGATAAAACAGGTAGTCCATGTGATCCCCCACTAACTCCTAAGTCTATTTACAACCATTCCTGCAGCTGTACTTTACAATTGTTTAATTAAACAGTCCCAAGAATGCAAAGCACTGTTCTCCACAATGGTGACTATGCCAAACTGTAGAAACACCTCTCCTTCCCCTCACATCCCTAAAGCTTGAGCAGCTTTCCTACCTCAAGGAACACACAAAGCAGGACTACAACGGGTGAGATCTGCTGGTCAAAGGTTGCTTTTCAAGTGCTAACAGAGGCAGGCTCTTGATGATGCTCAGTCACGGGTCCTTAATCACATTCTGCTGTAAACCATAAAGTAAGCACTTCAGTGGACACCATGGTTAAATCAAGGTCTGTTTAGAGGTAAGGGTTCACACTGGACATGGGTCAACTACAAGAGCCCTGCAATGCACTTAAATTTACAGCACATTTTTTGACTGTGGAAGACCAAGTCAGATTAAGTGGATGGCAACTAACCACAAAACTGAAGGCAGCCTCCTCCCAACAAGAACGAAGACCATAGGAGTGAATAACAGGTAGTTGAGAAGACAGAACATGCAGTGAATCAAGAGCAGTGACCATCCCCAGCCAGAGAAGGGCCGTCTCCAGTCATGTGCAAGTTGTTGCCACCACACATTTAGAAGGATTCAAATATAATTTTAGGAACACTACACTGTAGAAGTTCTGCCAACAAGAACCCTTATTTAACATGCACTGTACTCTAGATCACACAATCCCTTGCCAATCCTATGCACACAAGGACACATTTTCCCTTTCAACTCACAGAAATAACAACTGAACAGTAAGGAATCTACTACTACTAATCTACTCTGGAACAAGAAGCTACACCAGACCAGCAAGACAAATGTTTCTGTCCCTCAGGCATTTGGCACCACAACTCCCCACCTCCAACTTGCCAACTCCTTTACCCAACACTGCTTGAAATTGGCAGCTCTGTAACATCTGCAGGTCCAGTTTGCTGGTGTCCTGTAGTTCCTCAATATATGCCTCACCCAGACACAGGCGCTTAAGTGTAGGCTTGTTTCTTGTATGTACATGTTCTCACAGCACTGAATCCTATTATGTTGTGAACTGAAATGACAGATATACAAATAATACTCAAATAGATTCCATACGTACATCAATCAAAATGTTTCCTAGTACAGGTAAGTATACAATGTAAATAAAATATAAAGACATTACCTTTAAAATGTATATTTTAATCATCACATTGCATCAAACTGATTTACTAAATTCAATAGCCATGTAACAATGAGGTCAGCTCTTTATCTATGCAGCATAACAAATACACAATGGAAATAAAAAATATTAACAGAAACTGACTTAAACTGATAATATGTACAATATCACTTACAAACAACACACATCCAGGGCTTAACACAAGCAGATAGAGGAAGATTGTGAAAGAAAACCTGAAAGGATGGTTTCTCTATCAGTTCTCTGTGTAAAATGGCCGATTACACTTTGACCTTGCATAACATTATGTTGCAATAACAATCCTGCAGTAACACCCTTCAACAGGAGATTTTGGCCTCCTTGGTAGTGGAGAAAAGGCTATTACAAACCTCATCTTTGTTTTAGATGCTTACTCCCTCTAGTGGCTAAGATAATATTGCTAGTTGTCTGGCCAGATCAAGAGGCAACAGCCCCATGCTTCCTGATCTAGCCCTAGATGAGCTCCCTGCAGTTTGTAAAAGCAGCAGGCATGTCAGCATGTTGTCTGGCCAAGTCCAACACAGCACTTTGTCTTCTCCCACACCAACTGGAGGCCCGCTCCTATATGTCAAAACACAACAACTGCACTACTTGAACTAGAGAACCCTAGTTACACACGCTGAACTACAGAGTAGACCTGCTGAACACTTTCAGAGCATTAAGGTTTGACATCAACAAATCTGAAATTGATCTCACCCCTCCAGAACAGTTCACTGCAGAAGGCAACAGCAGCCCCACAAACCCTTTGTACTTGGGCAGGGAGGGGAGGAAAACAGTAGCAAGTTAGAAACCACTTATCTACTGGACAAACCCATCCCCATTGATAATTAACACTAACCACCATAACCAATACATCACTTTTAATTTAAAAATAAGATTTATAAAATCCCTAAGGACATGTAAGCATATCAAACACTATGGTAAATACTTCAAATTGAAGTGTCTCGTTTCAACAGTTCAGAAATGGAGTACTTTTTTTCCATAAGCAAAGAGTTCTGAGCTTTTACAAGCTTGGGTAAAGCAGTTCATTTAATTTATAATGCAATTAGTGCTCAAGGAAAACACTGCAGAAAGGTACAAATTAACATTCATGAACTGATACATTGAACCAGCAAATAAATAACAATTCAGTAAATTAAAACCGTGACAAACCACATGCAAAAAACAGGAAAAACAAAAACAACAACTTTATATAAATTTTATAAACTGGTCATATTACACATTAAAATTAGTGGAAATAAACAATTTATATTCTCATTTAAAAGCAAATCTCCTTCTCTGAATATGAGACAGTAGGTCAGTTAATCAGAGTTTCCCACAGTACCTCATTGCAGCAGAGTTAAAACAGCAAGAAAATCACATTTAACTAAATCAACCAAAAATATCTGACATGTCCTTCACTGACCACCTTCCCCTCCTTTATGCATCTTTGACTGGAAAAGCAGACTCACTACATTTTCTAATTAGAAAAAAATATAATAAAAAAATATATAAAGGATATTTAAAGGAAAAACTCCTGTCACTCAACAGTGATGACACTGTTCAGACAATCCCACCACAGTGAATTAATGGGGTTAATGGGGAATTAGTGAGGTTGAACGTTCCCTAACAGCGTTTATCACAGAGTGTAGAAGCTCTCCATATAGAGGTTATGTGCACTGTTTTCAAATTACTATTTTGAAAAATGTAAAGAACATAAGAACATAAGAACATAAGAAAGTTTACAAACGAGAGGAGGCCATTCGACCCATTGTGCTCGTTTGGTGTCCATTAATATCTAAGTGATCCAAGGATCCTATCCAGTCTATTTTTAAATGTTCCCAAACTTTCAGCTTCTACCACATCGCTGGGGAGTTTGTACAGATTGGGACGCCTCTCTGTGTGAAGAAGTGTCTCCTGTTTTCTGTCTTGAATGCCTTGAAGCCCAATTTCCATTTGTGTCCCTGGGTGCGTGTGTCCCTGCTGATCTGGAAAAGCTCCTCTGGTTTGATGTGGTCGATGCCTTTCATGATTTTGAAGACTTGGATCAAGTCTCCACATAGTCTCCTCTGTTCCAGGGTGAAAAGGTTCAGGTCCTCAGTCTCTCAGTAGGACATTCCCTTCAGACCTGGAATAAGTCTGGTTGCTCTCCTCTGAACTGCCTCTAGAGCAGCAATATCTTTCTTGAAGTGTGGAGCCCAGAACTGTCCACAGTATCCAGATGAGCTCTAACTAGTGCATTGTACAGTCTGAACATCACTGCCCTTGTTCTCAATTCTACACTTTTGACAATATACCCTAGCATTCTGTTTGCCTTTTTTATTGCTTCCACACATTGTTTGGATGGAGAAAGTGAGGAGTCCACATGTACTCCTAGGTCTTTCTCATGCGTTACTTCATCTAGATCTGTACCTCCTATAGAGTAATTATAGTGGACATTTTTGTTACCTGCATGTATTACCTTGCACTTGTCCACATTGAATTTCATTTGCCAGGTGTCGGCCCACAACTGAATATTATCTAAGTCCCTCTGAATAACCTGTGCTGCCAAGATTGTATCTGCTGAGCCACCTATTTTAGTATCATCTGCAAATGTGACAAGTTTGCTAACTATCCCAGAGTCCAGATCATTAATATAGATTAGAAACAGCACAGGCCCTAGTACTGATCCCTGTGGAACTCCACTAACAACCTACACTCCAGTTAGAAGCAACTCCTCTAATCAACACCCTCTGTTTCCTATACATCAACCAGTTCATAATCCATCTACTTACATTACCCTGAATGCATACAGCTTCCAATTTGAGGATCAGTCTTTGGTGTGGAACCTTATCAAAAGCTTTTTGAAAATCTAAGTATATCATATCATATGCTTTCACGTGATCTACAGCTGCAGTTGCATGTTCAAAAAATTCTAAGAAATTAGTAAGACATGATCTGCCTTGTCTAAACCCATGTTGACTATCTCCAAGAATATGGTTTTCATTAAGATGCTCCTCTATTTTCTGTCTAATCATTTTTTCCAACATTTTACAGGTGATGCAGGTGAGACTGATTGGTCTGTAATTTCCTGGCTCAGTTTTGTCCCCTTTATTGTGGATTGGTATGACATTTGCTGTCTTCCAGTAAGTTGGCACATCCCCTGTTCTAAGTGTCATTTGGAATAATTGAGTTAGCGGCCTATAAATAATTTCCCTCATTTCTTTAAGTACTGTTGGAAACATCCCATCTGGCCCAGGTAATTTTTTGGTTTTTAATTCTGCTAGTCCCTTTAGTACCTCCTCCTCATTTATCCTGATCTCTCGTAGGATTTGACTGGACTGATAGTTAACCTGTGGCATGTCATCTGTTTTTTCTTTTGTAAAAACCTCTGTGATTTTGCCACATCTTGTTCGTTTTCCAAGATACCTCAATTTGTGCCCTTTATCTGTTTCACTTCCTCCTTTATTGACCGCTTGCTGTTGTAATATTGAAAAAAGCTCTTTGCATTGGTTTTAGCTCCAAGAGCTATGTTTCTTTCTATTTCCCTCTTTGCTTTCCTGATCCCTTTCTTAAGATCTCTTTGCAGCTCAACATATTCTATGTATTTTGTTTCTTCACCATCCCTTTTGTTTGCGCTATACAACATTTTCTTTCTCTTGATATTTTTTTGCATACCTCTATTAAACCATTTTGGCCAGTGTTTTTTTGTCCTCAATTTGCTACGTTTTGGTACAAATTGCTCCTGAGCCTCAAGTAGTATATTCTTAAAATATACCCATCCATTTTCAACTGACTCTGTATCCAATGTGCTCTAGTCTACCTCTTCTAAGTGCCATCTCATACCTTCAAGGTTTGCTTTTCTAAAATTGTAGACCATCGTTTTAGACTTGGACCTTGTTTCTTGAAAGAATGCCTCAAAGCTAACCATATTGTGATCACAATTTGCCATTGGTTCTCTAACTAGTGTCCCTCTGACTCTATCTTGGTCATTTGAAAAGATCAAGTCAATACATGCACTCTCTCTGGTTGGTTCCCTGACAAATTGAGTTAAAAAGCAGTCATTTACCATCTCAACCATTTCTATATCTGCTTCTGTAGTCCCCACTGGGCTTTCCCAGTTTAAGTTTGGGAAATTGAAATCCCCCATTATAACAGCCACATCCTTGCTACATGCAGTCCTGATTACACTATACAATGCAGCATCTTTCTGAATATCTGAGTTGGGTGGTCTGTAACACACTCCTACCGCTAATCTTCCAGATCTCTTGTTCAAAAGTTTCACCCACAAAGATTCTGTTCCGTTACTGGGATCTAATACAAGTTCTTCTGCCTCAATGTCATTTTTCACATATAATGTTACCCCACCCCCTCTTCGATTTTGCCTGTCTCTCCTAAACTGTGTGTATCCTTCCAACTTGTATTCATCCCCATCATTTTCTGTAAGCCATGTTTCCGTCACTCTTACATCATAGTCACATGCCAGCACTGTGGTTTCTAGGTATAACATCTTGTTCCTTATACTCCTGGCATTGAGGTACAAACATTTCAGGACTTTCCTACCAGCAGGAGTAGATAGTAGGGTTTTTTGGGCGTGGCCTATTTTGTTATGACGTATGCCCTAAGCTTATTAATATTCCTACGTCATAATTGGGGGGCGTGATTTTAGAGTTATTTCCTTAATTATTCCTACGTCATATCCGTCAGAAAGTGTACACCCCTAAAACCCTGAACAACAAGGCCGCCCATAAAGACCCCCACCCCTCTGAAGGCAACGCCCCGAAACTCTCCTCTCTATTTAAGAATCCGTGCTGCTTTTAGGCAATACCTCTTTAATTCTCAGCATCTGAAACATCCCGCTTCTTCAACATGTCCAGCGATATCAACATGAAACCCCGCAAGAAACAATCCCGGGCAAGGGTTCCTGTACTCACCAATTTGAAGATTGAACGCTCCTGGGTGTTGTTCTGGGGGGGTCGACGGGGTTACCGCTTTAAAAGGGATCCCAGCTATGTTGGAGTGGAGCTTTATGCTTTGGGAGAGAAGGAGGGTACGTTGGAACCTTTTGAGACGGTGATTGAATACTCTTATGAGGACTGGTTGAAGGTGATGGCATGGAGAGACCAGGGGCTTGTGGATAAGACTCTAGAAGGCTTGCATGAGGTTCCAAGAGAAGGCGAAATGGAGTCTCCGACTCAGAGTTTTGAAAGGTGTGAATGGGAAAGCTTGCAGAACTACGGTACAGTGGTGAAGAGTCTATCTCTAACTACTGATCGTAAGGTTTTGTTTAGCAGTACCCTGATTACAAACCCTATTGACGGGGTTGTGGAGGATCCAGAAAAACAGGTTACTGAAATTATGTTTGACGCCGTGGACTGGCCGTTCTTGAAAGAGGTCATAAACTGTATAAATGATGGTTTTGACATCTTGACCAAATGTTCACAACTGGATTCTGTTAGAAGGAGAATATGCTGGATTATGGATTATATATCCCCCTTGAATGACGACGACGATGATAAAACAGACGACCTGTGGGGGTTTGGAGGGGGGTCTGACGGCTCAGGGTCTACTCTCTTCTAAGAGGGCGGTGTGTCGTGACGTAGTGAAGAGATAGGATAAAAGGCGCAACAATTCATTCATGGTTTAAAATTAAAGAGAATGTCTTACCCGAAAGCTGCGGACGTCGACAGGCTCTACAGGCCTCTTCAAACCCGGGATCAACCCTGGTTCTATTCCCCAGATTTTGTATACACTCCGGAACCCTCTGACTGCGGTTACCCTCCAAGACCTCAGACCCCGGTCCCTCAGGACGAAACAACATGCGGGGCGATGGATGTCCAAATGAGTCTCGTGGACCCCCAGCCTCTGGAGCTCCTGGAGGGCCTCGATTTTGCCGAACTGTCTACCGTCTGTGCGTCTCAGGAGGGGGTCAGTCCAATGGATGTAGAAACACCCCACAAACCACCAGGCGACCCAATGAGCATCGGACTGTCTCGGGGGCGTGATGAAGACGCAGGATTTATGCCCGGGGTATGTGACCAAGTAAGCAGAGTGGTTAAAAGCACCCTGGTGTATATTCTGAGTGCTCTCATCGACCGAGCTCTGAAAGAAGTCTGTCGGGGGTGTGAAGTGAATCACCCCAGTCAGTTGAGACACAGTTGTTTGTTTGAACCAGACCGTTACTATTTCCTGTTCTATTTCAACGTGTTTTACAGAAGACTGAACAAACCGTGGCTGAAACCGGCACTAATCAAGGCTCTGTCTTACTCCCACATACATGTCACTGCGGGACAAGTCCAGAAAATCATAGATGAGATTTTGCTGGAGCTGAAAAAGGAGCCGTTTATAATAGAGAAACTTGGGCAGCTGCTCAATGACCTGGATGAGCCAAGTAGAAAAACCGCTGGCAAGCTAAAAGCTTATTTCTTCCGTAAAGAAGTTAAAGCTGGGGGCAGCGACGAAGAATTCGACATCTACGCCACTGATTCAGACTCTGACCTGAACTAAGGGACTTTGAACATGGGGAATGTTCTGGACTGCTGCTGCAACTGGTTCTGCCATCAACACTCTGCAGCTAACCTGAGAGCGCTATTACACCATGTGCTTGACAGAAAAGTAGCCAACGCGAGCCTTTTCTCTACAGATTTAACCATCGATGAGGATCAACTTTCAAACCTGGAAAAGTTAATGGTTGCTGTAACAAAGACCGGGGGGTACGAACACTGGGATGAAGCGCTCAAGGGGGCCAAGAATGATATTAGGCCCTTTCATCAACATCTGTATGACCTTTTACTGAGCATGTTTAATACCCCTCTGTTTACTTTTAAAATAGGTCATATTGTTGTTTTATTTACATATGTAACTGAGGTGTGTGCCTACAAGATAAAGAAACAGGTATTTGTTGATATAGATCAAGTAACCAATCATATGATTTCTTTTTGTCTGGACCGTAGAAAAAATTGTTGTGTATGTTATACTTTTCTCAAATGTCTAAAAAGGGGTATCTGCTCTCCTGAAGTTGAATAAAAAACCTTGTATAAAAACTTTGGCGCATAGTGTGGGTCTGTGTGTTTATTTGGCAGAATGACTCGGCAAGCTCCCCAAATGCATGAACTATACTACAACCCAGCCAAGATTGGGGGTTTGGCGGGTAAGAAGGGTTTTCAAAGAGGACTCACGGAGGCAGGAGTGAAGGTTAATGATGTGGTTGTTTCAGAATGGTTACGGGAACAAGACGCCTATACCTTACATAAACCTCTCAGGATTAACTTTAAAAGAAACCGCGTATATGCAACTGACATAGACTCACAATGGCAAATGGATCTAGTCGATATGTCAAATTTATCAAAACATAACAATGGTCACAAATTTATGTTGATGTGTTATCAAAATATGCCTGGGCTCGCATTCTACATAATAAAACAGGTCGGGCGGTGACAAGAGCCTTTGAGGATATATTGTCCCAGGGCCGATGTCCTAAAAAACTGCAGACTGATAAAGGAAAAGAGTTTCTCAACAGAGAATTTCAGAATCTACTGAAGAGACACAAAATACATCATTTCACCACCGGTAATGAGCTTAAGGCATCGGTGGTGGAGAGGTTTAACCGCACCATAAAGACCAAAATGTGGAGATATTTTACAGCGGTCAACACGTTCAAGTATTTTGATAAAGTTCAGGATTTTATCGATGCTTACAACCAAGGGTATCACGCCAGTATTAAAATGAAGCCTATAGATGTTGATCAAAGTAATTCTTTTAAGGTCTATACAAAATTATACGGCCCATTTATTAAGAAGGGGAAAACTACTTATAAGTTCAACATCGGCGATGTGGTTCGCGTTTCAAAGCTAAGGAGTACTTTTGCCAAAGGTTATGAACAAACATTTTCTGACGAATATTTTACAGTTACCGAACAGGTGGCTAGAGACCCCCCCGTGTACCGGTTAAAAGACTATGACGGGGAGGATATAGAAGGAACGTTTTACGAAGCCGAGTTACAAAAAATTATTGTGGGTAAAGACATTGTATACAGAGTTGAAAAGATATTAGCTGAGAAAACCCAGAACCGGAAAAAATATGTGTTGGTGAAATGGCTTGGATGGCCTGAAAAGTTCAATAGTTGGGTCCCGGAACAACAGGTTTGTGATATTCAAGCCTTATAACAACATGCCCGCGGGTGTGGTGGGGTCATTACTTTCGATACTCAAGATGGAATCAGGAGGCTTCTACGTGACTCTACCCAGTAACGCCTCTCTCGATATATACCCTAAAAATGAAATATCCAGTTACACGGTACAATTTGGAAAATCTATAGATCTAAGGGGTTCGTGGGAAGTGGGGTTGGCGGAAATACAGTATCCTTACACTTGGGCTGTTTTACAAGATAAGGATGCAACCTTCGCCATTTTTGATGATGTTAAAAAGAGTCAATGGACATTCACGATACAAGGAGGTTATTATGACAATGTGGATACAATATTAGATGAGATGCATAAACAGTTCTCAGAAGGCACCCCCAACATCAAGCTATATTACAACCCTATTAAAAACAGAGTGTACAAGGTGTCAAAACCTTGTATTAGCATTCAAACCAACGGACAACTGGGTCGTATATTAGGGTTCTATTCTGACACAGAGAGCAGGTTCTCAGAAGTGGTGGCACCCTTCCCGGCTGACATCAGGGGCGGCTTTTACACTCTTTATGTGTATACGGATATCATAACACACCAGAGGGTCGGGGATAGCTATGTCCCCCTTTTGAGAAATGTACTTATTAAAGGTAAAAGCAATGACATGGTCACAATTACTTATGACAAGCCACACTACGTACCAGTCTCAAAGACCCACTTTGACAACATCACGATCGAAGTAAAATCGGATCAGAATATCAACGTGCCCTTCCGCTTCGGTAAAGTTATTGTCAAACTACATTTTCGACCCCTGAAACAGTGTGTACATTATTAAAATGGCTACCTCGAGGGGTTATGTAGATCCTAGCGCCTATGTGGATTATTACAAGATGCAAGCCGGGAACGGCTTGCCCGGTTTTGTAGGAGCCCCTACAATGTATGGAGCCGGTCTAGGAGGACTCTTTCGTGGTCTCTTTAGAATGGCCGTACCCCTGCTTAAGAGAGGCTTTGCTATAGCCAGACCCCACTTGAAATCAGCGGCTAAAAATATTGTTAGTGACGTGTTCACCAATGTTATGAACCGGGCAGCTAGCCATGAGCAGCAGGAGGGTTCGGGTCTCATGGTAATGGCGAGGAGGGGGGGTAAAAGAAGAAACAGTATGCGTCCACCAGGGCGACGAAGATCCGTGGCTAACAAAAAACGAAGAATCTCTCATTCTCCAACATATCGTGGAAACACTCGGAGAAGGAAGCAGCACAAGAAAAAACCGGCAAAAAGAAAGTCGCAAAGAAAGACAAATAGAGCCTCAGGATACATCTTTTAAAAATGTCTTTTGTCCACAGTCTATCGGAAGAATGCGTCAAATCAGAACTGGATCTGTTTACAGTTCCATACACTCAAACGAGTATAGATAAGAGCATATATGTAGAAATACCCCCTCTTTCCGCAATTTCAGATACGGCCCCTCTGGAGTTTTTTATAGCTGGCAATGGCGAGGATTATATTGATTTGAATAACACATTTATTTTAATGAACTGTAAAGTGACTGATGAGGATGGCGATGCAATCGAGAAGACGGCCAACGCTGGGGTCATCAATTACCCTGTGGCCACCATGTTTTCACAGGTGGATGTGACCCTGGGAGATCGGCTCATTAGTCAAAGCAGCAATACTTACCCCTATAGGGCCATGATGGAGTGTATCCTTAATTATAGTGAGGAGACCCTAAGCAAACAGTTCAGCCCCGGCCTTTTCTTCAAAGACACCCCGGAAGCTATGGACGACCAGGATCCAGAGGGACTCAATAAGGGTTTGCAAAAAAGAACGGCCTTTTCAACAGAAGGGAGGACCTTTGAGCTAATGGGACATATCCATGCAGACATATTTTTCCAAGAAAAACTCATGCTCAACGGGGTAGACATTAAAATTAAAATGATCCGTAGTAAAAGTGCTTTTTGTCTGATGACCCCTGATACTGAAAAATATAAACTGACCATATTATCGGCCTCGCTGTTTGTGAAAAAAGTATCCGTCTCCCCGGGGGTTAAACTAGGACATGCACAGGCTTTAATGACGGCAAACGCCAAGTACCCGATCGAAAGAGTCTATATGAAAGTCCACAGTATCCCCGCAGGGACACGGGTGATGAACCAGGAAAATCTGTTTCTAGGACAGCTCCCAAAACAGGTTATTATAGGTCTCGTGGATAATGATGCATTTACCGGGGTTTACAACAAGAACCCCTTTAACTTTAAACATTATAACGCGGAATTTATAGCACTGTACGTCGATGGTGTGCAGGTTCCATCCAGACCTTTTCAACCTGACTTTGAAAACGGCAACGCGGTTCGTGAATATTACAGTCTAGTACTGGCTACGGGTCGCCATCTCAAGGATCAACCTCTGCTGATCGATCGCCGGGAATACTGCAGCGGTTACACCCTGTACGGTTTCAACCTGACCCCTGACGAAGAGTGTGGACAACATTTTTCACTGATGAAGACGGGCAATATGCGTTTGGAGATGCGTTTCAAGCAGCCTCTACCACGCACTGTAAATATGGTCGTGTATGCTGTGTTTGACAACATTATTGAGGTGAATCAGAGGAGAAACGTTCTGTATGATTATTATTAAAATGAACACCAGAGAGCTCAACCACATCATGTATGCCCTGTCCGGCTCACGGAAAGTGTTTCAAGGAGTCTACGCCTGCGACCAGCTGCCTAAATTTAAGATCAAGAATTTACCTGCAATGTACATAATCAACACACACCCTAAAAATATGCCCGGAGAACATTGGCTGGCTATTTATCTAAGGGAGGACCGCTGTGGGGAATTTTTTGATTCCTATGGAAACCCCCCAGATTTCAGACCTTTCCCTCGGAAGATCAATAACTTTCTGCTCAACAACTGTCAAGAAACCATATACAGCGGTCGTCAAGTACAAAGTCTTCAGACCTTCACTTGTGGTCAACACTGTGTGTTTTTCTTATATCATAGATCTAAAGGAAGGTCATACCCCGATATTATGTCCTTGTACAGTGAGGATTTAGGCCAAAATGATAAAAAAGTGGCAGAGTTTGTCAGGACACTGTGGACCCCTCCTTATAACACAATTACTTACGACCCTAGCCAGCCATGTATACAGATGGGGTGTTCTTGTGAGGATTTTAAAAGATGTCATGCGTGTTAAAGTGAAAAAATAATGAAAACAGCCTTTGAATCATTAGTTTTGTTTTTATTCAACACAATTCTTATACAAAGCAGGGTTATGTTATAAATAAATGTACAACATTTGAAAATAAAAATAAAAAATAAAAAAATTGTTTGTCGGTTCCTTATTTACAGGGGAGACAAATAAAAACATGAGATTAATAAGCTTCCCAACGATGGATAGATCCTGAGGAGGGTTGCTCAGCACGGTCAGAGTAATGAGATATCGGCGGCAGATCAGTCGCCACCTCTTTACACCGACGGATTTTTTGTCGCGTTTCCTGGTTAGGGACTGTTGATTGGGGCATGTTCAGACAGGCCATCGCCTGTAGGAAAGCATTCCAGCCTACAGGTCGGCGACTATCGGTGACCTTATTAGTGCTAGTGACACTCTTCAACAAATCAAACATGTGTGAACCTTTGATCAGTTGTCCTTTAAAAACAAATTCACCCTGTTCATTCCAAGTCGTTACCCGCGGTTTCTGAACCATTTTGTGCAGAATATATTCTGCATGTCTTTTGCTTCTGGCCGGCATGTTTCTCAAAACATCCGTTACAACATCTCCCTCTGAACTCTCAACAGGTTCGGGCACCGCAACATCTTTATCAACCGTACCCCCCGCATCAGCCCCAGAACCATTTTCTTGAGAGGCCATGGTTAAAGTTAAAATGTTTTGATCTTTTTCACCCTGTCTAACCAGACGGAGGTAGCGCTGTAACGTGTTGCTATACATCTGGGCTTTGGAATACTGATTTAAATCGGCCCTGGCCAGTATAGCTTTCATTTCAGAGTCCAGGTTGTTTTCGGCCGTTTGTCTAATGGGCTCTGGCCCGACAACATTTTTTCTCAGTTTCTCAAGCTGCTCCTGAGGGATCAAAAACATTTTCTGAGCATATTCCATTATTAACTCACTCTGGAAGCTAGAAGACTGGTTAGGAAAGGCACGGCTATGCTCAACAGCGGTCCTATAAAACCACCGGTTTGATTAATCTTCTTTCTTTTTCTTTTAATAGAATACTTCTTATTAGCGATGATCTTGATAACCGCTTTTTGTTTTTTGAGTTTAGAATGTTGAGAAGGGGTTAGGGGTATATTACCGCATAAGATGTTAAAAGCTATTTCACACAGGGTCTCGATCAAATCCGAGGGGGCCCCTGCCAGCACAGCTTTCCTATGGCGCGGGCTCCCCTCAAATAACATTTGCAAAAGCGGCAGATTTCTTTTAATCCGAACAGACATTCTTATTTATTTCCTTTTCTTTAGCACATACACTGCCGGCCAATCGGGCGGGCACAAACCTGTTCTGAGGCGAAAGTCTTCTGGGGTTTGTGCTTTTAAGTCCACAATCAAGTAACCGTAGGGTTTTTTGGTGGCATCCTCAAATGCCTCCAAAAAGAACTTGGTCTGGTTAGGGTACATTTGACGAGCCAAGACGGTGACCTGTAGTTTATCTCTGGGGTTTTTAAAAAGAATTATATAATTGGCATTTAAATTAATAGTGCGGCTTTTTTTACCTTGAAAAAATAGATTTTGAACTAAATAAATAATACTTAAATTCCTATGATGAGTGTACTTTGTGAAAGCTTTTTCCACTTCACTGTTGTCACCGGCCTGCTCCATCAGGTCATCAAGGATCACTAGATTAGTTTGGCCGGGCGGGAACAGGTCATCGTCACACAACGAGGCGGGGAGACCTTGCACAAATTTCAGATTATTTTTTTTTGATGCCAAATCATCGTAGAGAGGTTGCCAGCAAGAGTAACACCACACTATGTTGTCAAGAGCTTGGGACACGGTTGCGTCCACATCTTCTATGATGTTCTTTATAAGATAGCTCTTACCCGAATTGGAGGGACCGGCTATACTACAGGAGAAAGGGTGTTGAAGGCGGTTATCATAAGGCAGAGTGGTATAATCAGTCTTCAACACTCTTTTATTGTACACCACCCTGAACCGTTTGTTTAGTGATCTATTTTCCAATGTGAGTAGATAGTAGGGTTTTTTGGGCGCGGCCTATTTTGTTATGACGTATGCCCTAAGCTTATTAATATTCCTACGTCATAATTGGGGGGCGTGATTTTAGAGTTATTTCCTTAATTATTCCTACGTCATATCCGTCAGAAAGTGTACACCCCTAAAACCCTGAACAACAAGGCCGCCCATAACCGGTTGTTCTTGTTGTTCTTGTTGGTCAACTGTAGAGTGTGAATGGGTCGGCTCTTCCTGTAGCGGTTGGGGGTCTTTTTTAAATATACATGTAAGGGGCCCAGGTCTTAACAATGCCATTTTGAATAGTGCGTTTATCATATTCACACTGTCTCTGTCTCTGTCTCTGTCTGTCTCTCTCTCTGTCTCTCTCGCCCAAGCATTTTATAAGATCAACAAGTTCTGTTGTCTGTAATGGTCCCAGGTCTTAACAATGCCATTTTGAATAGTGCGTTTATCATATTCACACTGGCTCTGTCTCTGTCTGTCTCTATATCTCTCTCTCTCGCCCAATCATTTTATAAGATCAACAAGTTCTGTTGTCTGTAATGGTCACAGGTCCTAGCAATTCCTGTTATGCATAGGGTACTTATGTTAACCCCAAGGTATATGGCTCTGTCTCTCCCCTCAAATTTAATTAAAAATAAAATTAAAAAAAAGAGGGTGTGTGTGTGTGTGTGTGGGTGTTTGTGGGTATAGGTTAATTGTTTTTGTAAAAAAAAAAAAAAAAAAAAAAAAAAAAAAAAAGCTGTGGTTATATTTTATCTCACACATAATGTGTTCATTCGTTTTACTTAAATACATTCTAGGTTCTTAAAGCTCATAAGAGTTAGACTTAAGATAAGGATATGTTTTTAAGGTATTTTAGCAGTCTCAATCCCTGATGATAAGGCATCATTTAAAAAATAAAAACAACTGATCACTCAAGGCTAAATCACTCACACCATGGGGGCGGGGGTGGGCTCAGACAAACGTCGGTATGGCGTGTGTTATCAAAACATTCAGAATACTTTTAAACTATATAATTTATAAGCTTTGTAAAATAAACCCAAATATCTCTTTTGCGGGGATAAACGCTGTTCTGAGTAGTTTGTGACTTGTTTAATACCAAACAAAGCATCGCTATTAAAAAAAAAAAAAAAAAAAAAAAAAAAAAAAAAGCTGTGGTTATATTTTATCTCACACATAATGTGTTCATTCGTTTTACTTAAATACATTCTAGGTTCTTAAAGCTCATAAGAGTTAGACTTAAGATAAGGATATGTTTTTAAGATATTTTAGCAGTCTCAATCCCTGATGATAAGGAATCATTTAAAAAATAAAAACAACTGATCACTCAATGCTAAATAGATCACAACACTCAAGGCTAAATCACTCACACCATGGGGGTCGGGGGTGGGCTCAGACAAACGACGGTATGGCGTGTGGTCTCAAAACATTCAGAATACTTTTAAACTATATAATTTATAAGCTTTGTAAAATAAACCCAAATATCTCTTTTGCGGGATAAACGCTGTTCTGAGTAGTTTGTGACTTGTTTAATACCAAACAAAGCATCGCTATTAAAAAAAAAAATAATAATAAAAAAAAAAAAAAAAAAAAAAAAAAAAAAAATCACTGTAAAAGCGCTACTTATTTTAGATCTTTATAGTTATTTTCTTGGCTCAGATTGTTTTTTAGCACGTATAAAGGCCTGAAATATTCTTAGTGTTTATTGACTATAGGTCTTGATGCTTAAAAATGTTTTTTTGAGAGACCAAAAGGTTCTAATAAAAGTTTAGAGAGGAGAGAGATCGTCGCCATCTTGGTTTCTATTTGAAATTGATGCAGGGTCATTTTATTGGTTGTTTTTGATATGTTAATTAGTAACAGGATGGCACAAAGGCCAGCCCAGAACAATGCCTTACAAGCAGATCCGGCAGCTGGCCATCAGTATAAGTATGAAGGTCTGGTCTTCAGCTCGACAGACTCATACTGACCTTTCGATTTAAGCCTAAAGATCAACAATGTCCGGAAACAACATCAACGACTTCGATTTAAACGAGTTTTTAGGTAAGTCTTCAGATTATTTTCATTGACTCAGAGCGTGGGCATGTATTGTAAATAAGGTTATAACATCTGTTTTAAGTTCTGTAAAATTATTTTTCAGCCAGTCAACAGGAGTTAATTCCCAACGCTGAGGAGATCATCTGGAACAACGACGGTAAGATTTTTGTGTTTGCGCTCAAGGGTTCTTATGTATGGGTGTGTGGTTGTGTTTTGAAGCGGCTCATTAGAGTTATGAAAACGTTTTAATATATATTAATGGCGGTCTCTTTAATTACACAGAAACTATCGAAAGGCCTGTGATTAATGTCTCCGAGGATCAACCAAGAGAAGTGGTTGTCCCTCGACAGGCTGTCTGCCGACCGGGTAAGAACTAAACCCCTGTTTGTTTGTATAACGTTTCTGTAAGATGTTTGAGGCCCCGTTTTGTTAATTTTAAAAAATATCCTTTCTAACAGTATTAAGAAACGTGGTTCGAGACAACGAAAGGCCTTCCACATCGAGGGATTGTTTCGTTTTACCTTCGAGAACCGTAACCTTTCAAGAATCTGAAAGGCCGTCAGCCCCTGTATCTGATAGCGGTGAGTATATATCTGCCGCTTGTAAGAGGTTAAAGCTTTTTATAAAGAGGGTTGGTTAAAGGTTAAACATGTCTCTTACCTTCACAGAAGTGCAAAAAGCTAAACCATCTGAAAAACATAAGAAACGATTATTCTTTGGAGGTAAGTAAGATCTTTCAAACTTTAATGTTTTTAAAAGGGTTTTGTTTGCCCGTTGAGGGCTAATATTTAAGCGAGGGGTGTCCATTTCCTGTAGGTCTTGGGGGTTCTGGGAAAGATCTTTAGAAGTCCGGACAGGTCTAGGCTTGTTTCTGGGGTATGTGTTTAGAAATGACCGATTGCCCGACCGTCTGGTTAGGAAGTAAAGCTGTCCGAAAGGTTTTAGTAAGTTGTTTGTCTTATCTCCCGCAATTATACTTCTGTTTTAAAGTGGCTGTAGGAAAAGGCTTGAAGGTGTTCATTGTATTTAATATTTAAACAGATCGTGAAAACGTTTGTGAAACAGGAAGTCCCGGGATCAGGAAGCGTTTACACTTGGAAGGTTCGTTTAAAAATGAAATGTGGTGTGTGTGTGTATAAAAAGTGTTTTATTAACAATATTACATTTAAGAAACAGTTTATTTACAGAGGCTTCTCTGTTTTACATTTATTATCAAGTCCTAATAAATATATTGTCTGTAAATAATAAGGCGTTGTAGTGAATGTCTAAGCCTATTTTCAAAGGTCTAAAAAAGCTAAAGGTTTTGAAGGTCCTGGACATGTTGTTTAAAGTTTGATTTCTGTCGCCGTTTAAAGATGTAAATGTAATGTATATTTTTATTCTTCCCAAGACTCTTGGGATAGTCATTCTGTGGATGAGCTATTGAGGACAATTACCCCGTCTAAGTGGGATCAAACATCTTCCCCGGAGAGATCACCGAGAGGATCCCCCACGGTGGTCTTGGAGACCCCCCAACATCTACTCAGGCCACAGCCTTCTGGGGGTAATTCAACAATCCAGATTCAGCCCGCCGCATTGTCGGTCGGAACAAATACAGGCAACCAACAACCTCAGGGGTCGCCGTCAGTCAGGGTTGACACACCACCCAACGACGGACTGGTTTCAACATCGTCCCCCCATCCCCGTTTCTTGGCTACAGAAACGCTGAACAGTACACAGCGATTGGCCAGGGTGTCACCGCAAAGGCCTTCTTGGTCTCCGTCCGTGAGTATACGCTCGCTCCCGGCCTCCTTCGATCGAGATTTACCGGAGCGACCATCCTTTGAAGCTGTGCCAGGACACCATCCCCCGGAGCTACTTCCTGAAGGTCGGCATGAGTTGCTACGTACTTTGTTACTAAATCAAAGAATTGTGTTAGTGGGACAAAACCTTGTGATAGAGAGCCAAAACACCCTTATTAATACCCTTACTAACGAATTGTACCGTATTTAATGTTTTAATAGATACATAACGCCTTACTATTGTGGGTTGTTGGAAAAATAAAAAATAAAAAAAAATGTCCGGACTTGGTAAAAGAACTCACAAACTAAAGGATTATGATCAAGTTAGGGCCCCAAAAAGACCTTCCCGAGAGAACATCCCCGGCCCTGTTGTGAACTCCTCTGATGTCCCAATGAACCAGGAACTATTACAAATGATAAATGATTTAAATAACCCCCAATCACCCCCGATAGAATGTGAATTAACAGACTTACCGGTGAACCCCGACCTGTTACAGATGGTCAATGATCTAAATAACCACCTCCCAACGGTAGAGCTTATAGAGGTTCAACCCCTAGTTCACCCCGATTTGTTTGAAATGGTGGAGGCTTTGGAGACGCTACCCCGACCAAATTCTGCCCCTATTATAAATGATTTGAGACCATTAGAACACAGTACGGCGGCAGAAGCAGCCGTCACTATAGAGGAGGGTCTTGACATTAACCGGGTGGATATCTTTGAAGGACTTTTACAGGCTTTAAATGAGCCTCCTCAAAAAGGGGGTTTTGTAGATGTCAGCGGTGGGGGTGTTCGGAATGTGGAGGGTTCTGAGACTGATAAGGCTGTGGATGACATGCTCTGTGAGAATGTAGGGGTTGAAGGCTTTGTTCAAAATGATGATGTGTCCAAGAGTACCAGTGATCCCGTGATTATAGATAGACCGGCCTATAACAATTTTGAAATGATTCAGCGTTTTAATTTTGCAGAACTTTTAAATTGTGACAATTATGCAGAAATATTTGTCAACATACACGAGGCCTTGCAAAACATGCTTGAACAGGTTGCTGAAAGGGTCAGACCTCGAGATGTTGTACAGTTAGAACTCGGAGGGGATGATTTGTTTAGCAACCTATCTGTAATGCTGAGTGGAGATAATTTAGATGTTGATGAATTTCTGGCTAAAATCGAAGCGTTATTGCAAAGTAACGCATCCATCTTAGCTGATGAAAGTCTGTCTCTGGTAATGAATGTGGTTCGTAACCCTGAGGGTGGGGCACTTAGAAGACTGTCGAAATGCTTGAAGAACGACATAATTAGGAACAAGCTCAGGCAATTAGTGGTGAGTTCCAATGGGGACAATAAGCTCTGTTTTGCTTACAGTTTAATAAAACTACTCACCCCCGACATGCCTGAACCCCAAGCTATGCAAGAGGCTTTAATGCTTCATCAGAGGGCCGGCTTAAACTCTCAACAGATGGTTGCCTTTTCAGACATTACCAGGTTTGAGGAGTTGTTGTCTTTAAAAATTGTTGTGTGGTACCGTTGTGAGGTAAAGGAAGTATTTGTGAAATTTCAGACACATCCTGAAACCCATACACAGACACTGTTTCTCTTCCTAAGTGATAGTCATTACTTTGGAATAAAGAGTTTGACGGCTTTTTTGGGTTGTTCGTATGTTTGTCATTGGTGTTATAAGGCCTTCAATGATAAGCTTAAGCACCGCTGTGACAGTTACTGTAACGTCTGTTTCAATCCGCAATGTCGTAAGGGTTTGGCCGCTACCATCCGATGTAAAGATTGCTTAAGGATTTGTCTCTCCGCGTTCTGTTTTTCCGAACATAAGGTACAGAGGGCCGCTGCTGAGGGGGTTAAAAAACGGAGTTATTGTGATCAAACTAAATATTGCCCGCAATGTTGCCTCCAGTACCGTTTTCATGAGGCTAAACCACACAAATGTCTGGAGCCGAGATGTAGGATCTGTAATGCTGATTTAACCCCGGGGTCTGAACACCAGTGCTTTATTCAGCCGGTTAAAAAGGAGCCGCCGCACAACCGGTATGTCTTTTTTGATTTTGAATGCCGGCAAGAAAACGGGGTCCATGTTGCTAATTATATACACTGTATTGACATGGCGGATTGTGAGTGGTCAGCTAGCGGTGAGAGTTGTGTCAGGGATTTCTTTACGCAGTATCGCGGTCCAAAATACCTCAATTACACATTTATTGCCCACAATGCTAAGGGTTATGATTCTTACATTTTGATGAAGTATCTGGTGGAAAATGGGGTGACCCCAAAAATAATAGCTCAGGGTAGCAAGATCATGTGTTTCACCGACGAAGCTTTCAACCAACGTTACATAGACTCGTTAAATTTCCTCCCCATGAAATTGAGCGCTTTGCCTAAAGCTCTGGGTTTTGAGGCTCAGAAGAAAGGTTGGTTCTGCCATTTTTTTAATACTAAGGACACTCAAAATTATCGAGGGTCCTACCCGCCTGCCTCTTATTATGGGGTTGATACTATGATGTCTCATGAGAGGGAGGAATTCTTTAAATGGTACAATGCGGTTAAGGGAGGTGTTTTTGATTTCCGCGAAGAGATGGCCGCTTATTGTAAAAATGATGTGGTGATCCTTAAAGAAGCCTGTTTGCGTTTCCGCGCCGAGGTTATCAACACATCGGGTCTCGACCCTTTGCAAAGTGTGACCATAGCGTCTCTCTGCATGAAAATGTATCGATCCAATTTCTTGCAGAAAAACACTATAGCGGTCACCACTTCTGACAACTATCGTGCTAGACAAAAGAACTTTTCGACTGTCTCCATACAGTGGCTGGAATATCTGAGTGCCCGGGATAACATCTTCATCAGACATGCTTTAAATCAAGGGGAAGTCAAAATGGGTCCTTACTACTTAGACGGTTTTAGCGACGTGTCCGGGCAGCGTACCGCTTATGAGTTTGCTGGTTGTATTTACCATGGCTGTCCTCAGTGCTTCGACCCAAACACCTTTAACCCTGTAACACAAAAACTCTGCGGTGACATGTACTATGATTTCCAGGAACGAATTGAAACTTTAAAAAACACCTATGGTTTGAATGTGCAGGTGATTTGGGAACACGCGTGGACGACCCTGAAGCAACAGGATGTGGGGGTACAACGGTTTATGGAAACCTTGGACTTTCCTGAACGTCTAGAGCCCAGGGATGCGTTATTTGGGGGTCGTACCAACGCCCTCTGTTTACATTATGAGGTAAAGGAGGGTGAGAGAGTAGATTACTATGATTTCACCAGTCTGTACCCTTATGTCAACAAGACCAAAATGTACCCGGTGGGGCATCCAACCATTGTTTATCGTGACTTTCTCGAAATCGGACATTACTTTGGTTTGATCAAAGTCACCATGTACCCTCCTCGCGAGCTGTTCTTACCCGTGCTGCCTTACAGGTGTTCGGGAAAATTGATGTTCCCTCTGTGTAGAACGTGTGTGGAAACTGAAAATCAAAATACCTCTTGTCTGCACAGTGATGACGAGAGAGCGCTGACGGGTGTCTGGTGTAGCATTGAGCTTGACAAGGCGGTGGAGAAAGGTTACAGAGTCGGTAAGGTGTATGAGGTTTGGCATTTTTCTGAAAAATCTGATACTCTTTTTGCTGAGTACATTATGACCCATCTGAAAGGGAAACAGGAGGCATCGGGCTATCCCTCATGGTGTGTTGACTCCGCGGCCAAAGAGCGGTACGTTCAGCAATATTTTGAAAAGGAAGGGATCCGTCTAGAGCCGGGGAACATAACTGTAAACCCCGCCAAGAGACAAATGTCCAAACTGATTTTAAACAGTCTGTGGGGTAAGTTTGGGGAAAGAAATAACCGTCTAAACACAACCTTGATTAAAACCCCTGAACAGTTTATAGAATTTATGTTTTCCAAACAACATGCAGTATCACACTTTCAATTCTTAAATGACCACGTGGCACAGGTCCAGTGGAGGGCCCCTAAAGATTTCCCCACCAAACAGGGAAACGTTAATGTTTTCATAGCGGTTTTTACCACGGCTTACGCCCGGCTTGAACTGTACAACTTAATGGATCAGCTGCAGGAACGCACGCTCTATCATGATACTGACTCTGTAATCTTTGTCACCAGGCCAGGGGATTGGGTCCCTCCCCTCGGGGACTACCTTGGGGAGTTAACGAGCGAGCTAGATCCTCAGGACCACATAGTGGAGTTTGTTTCAGGGGGTCCTAAGACTTACGCATACAGAACGGCTGCGGGTAAGACCTGTATGAAAGTTAAGGGTTTCACTCTGAACCATGGTAACAACAAGCTCATTAACATCAAGTCTCTGACGACCCTGGTACAAAGTTTTGTAACCGAGAAAGACGCGCCTCCTCGCGAGATTATTACAGCCGGAAATCAGATCTATCGCAATAAAAAGGGGTACACATTGGAAAATAGATCACTAAACAAACGGTTCAGGGTGGTGTACAATAAAAGAGTGTTGAAGACTGATTATACCACTCTGCCTTATGGATATTAGCAGTGGTTTTGATAACCGCCTTCAACACCCTTTCTCCTGTATTATAGCCGGTCCCTCCAATTCGGGTAAGAGCTATCTTATAAAGAACATCATAGAAGATGTGGACGCAACCGTGTCCCAAGCTCTTGACAACATAGTGTGGTGTTACTCTTGCTGGCAACCTCTCTACGATGATTTGGCATCAAAAAAAAATAATCTGAAATTTGTGCAAGGTCTCCCCGCCTCGTTGTGTGACGATGACCTGTTCCCGCCCGGCCAAACTAATCTAGTGATCCTTGATGACCTGATGGAGCAGGCCGGTGACAACAGTGAAGTGGAAAAAGCTTTCACAAAGTACACTCATCATAGGAATTTAAGTATTATTTATTTAGTTCAAAATCTATTTTTTCAAGGTAAAAAAAGCCGCACTATTAATTTAAATGCCAATTATATAATTCTTTTTAAAAACCCCAGAGATAAACTACAGGTCACCGTCTTGGCTCGTCAAATGTACCCTAACCAGACCAAGTTCTTTTTGGAGGCATTTGAGGATGCCACCAAAAAACCCTACGGTTACTTGATTGTGGACTTAAAAGCACAAACCCCAGAAGACTTTCGCCTCAGAACAGGTTTGTGCCCGCCCGATTGGCCGGCAGTGTATGTGCTAAAGAAACGGAAATAAATAAGAATGTCTGTTCGGATTAAAAGAAATCTGCCGCTTTTGCAAATGTTATTTGAGGGGAGCCCGCGCCATAGGAAAGCTGTGCTGGCAGGGGCCCCCTCGGATTTGATCGAGACCCTGTGTGAAATAGCTTTTAACATCTTACGCGGTAATATACCCCTAACCCCTTCTCAACATTCTAAACTCAAAAAACAAAAAGCGGTTATCAAGATCATCGCTAATAAGAAGTATTCTATTAAAAGAAAAAGAAAGAAGATTAATCAAACCGGTGGTTTTATAGGACCACTGTTGAGCATAGCCGTGCCTTTCCTAACCAGTCTTCTAGCTTCCAGAGTGAGTTAATAATGGAATATGCTCAGAAAATGTTTTTGATCCCTCAGGAGCAGCTTGAGAAACTGAGAAAAAATGTTGTCGGGCCAGAGCCCATTAGACAAACGGCCGAAAACAACCTGGACTCTGAAATGAAAGCTATACTGGCCAGGGCCGATTTAAATCAGTATTCCAAAGCCCAGATGTATAGCAACACGTTACAGCGCTACCTCCGTCTGGTTAGACAGGGTGAAAAAGATCAAAACATTTTAACTTTAACCATGGCCTCTCAAGAAAATGGTTCTGGGGCTGATGCGGGGGGTACGGTTGATAAAGATGTTGCGGTGCCCGAACCTGTTGAGAGTTCAGAGGGAGATGTTGTAACGGATGTTTTGAGAAACATGCCGGCCAGAAGCAAAAGACATGCAGAATATATTCTGCACAAAATGGTTCAGAAACCGCGGGTAACGACTTGGAATGAACAGGGTGAATTTGTTTTTAAAGGACAACTGATCAAAGGTTCACACATGTTTGATTTGTTGAAGAGTGTCACTAGCACTAATAAGGTCACCGATAGTCGCCGACCTGTAGGCTGGAATGCTTTCCTACAGGCGATGGCCTGTCTGAACATGCCCCAATCAACAGTCCCTAACCAGGAAACGCGACAAAAAATCCGTCGGTGTAAAGAGGTGGCGACTGATCTGCCGCCGATATCTCATTACTCTGACCGTGCTGAGCAACCCTCCTCAGGAACTATCCAGCGTTGGGAAGCTTATTAATCTCATGTTTTTATTTGTCTCCCCTGTAAATAAGGAACCGACAAACAATTTTTTTATTTTTTATTTTTATTTTCAAATGTTGTACATTTATTTATAACATAACCCTGCTTTGTATAAGAATTGTGTTGAATAAAAACAAAACTAATGATTCAAAGGATGTTTTCATTATTTTTTCACTTTAACACGCATGACATCGTTTAAAATCCTCACAAGAACACCCCATCTGTATACATGGCTGGCTAGGGTCGTAAGTAATTGTGTTATAAGGAGGGGTCCACAGTGTCCTGACAAACTCTGCCACTTTTTTATCATTTTGGCCTAAATCCTCAATGTACAAGGACATAATATCGGGGTATGACCTTCCTTTAGATCTATGATATAAGAAAAACACACAGTGTTGACCACAAGTGAAGGTCTGAAGACTTTGTACTTGACGACCGCTGTATATGGTTTCTTGACAGTTGTTGAGCAGAAAGTTATTGATCTTCCGAGGGAAAGGTCTGAAATCCGGGGGTTTTCCATAGGAATCAAAAAATTCCCCACAGCGGTCCTCCCTTAGATAAATAGCCAGCCAATGTTCTCCGGGCATATTTTTAGGGTGTGTGTTGATTATGTACATTGCAGGTAAATTCTTGATCTTAAATTTAGGCAGCTGGTCGCAGGCGTAGACTCCTTGAAACACTTTCCGTGAGCCGGACAGGGCATACATGATGTGGTTGAGCTCTCTGGTGTTCATTTTAATAATAATCATACAGAACGTTTCTCCTCTGATTCACCTCAATAATGTTGTCAAACACAGCATACACGACCATATTTACAGTGCGTGGTAGAGGCTGCTTGAAACGCATCTCCAAACGCATATTGCCCGTCTTCATCAGTGAAAAATGTTGTCCACACTCTTCGTCAGGGGTCAGGTTGAAACCGTACAGGGTGTAACCGCTGCAGTATTCCCGGCGATCGATCAGCAGAGGTTGATCCTTGAGATGGCGACCCGTAGCCAGTACTAGACTGTAATATTCACGAACCGCGTTGCCGTTTTCAAAGTCAGGTTGAAAAGGTCTGGATGGAACCTGTACACCATCGACGTACAGTGCTATAAATTCCGCGTTATAATGTTTAAAGTTAAAGGGGTTCTTGTTGTAAACCCCGGTAAATGCATCATTATCCACGAGACCTATAATAACCTGTTTTGGGAGCTGTCCTAGAAACAGATTTTCCTGGTTCATCACCCGTGTCCCTGCGGGGATACTGTGGACTTTCATATAGACTCTTTCGATCGGGTACTTGGCGTTTGCCGTCATTAAAGCCTGTGCATGTCCTAGTTTAACCGCCGGGGAGACGGATACTTTTTTCACAAACAGCGAGGCCGATAATATGGTCAGTTTATATTTTTCAGTATCAGGGGTCATCAGACAAAAAGCACTTTTACTACGGATCATTTTAATTTTAATGTCTACCCCGTTGAGCATGAGTTTTTCTTGGAAAAATATGTCTGCATGGATATGTCCCATTAGCTCAAAGGTCCTCCCTTCTGTTGAAAAGGCCGTTCTTTTTTGCAAACCCTTATTGAGTCCCTCTGGATCCTGGTCGTCCATAGTTTCCGGGGTGTCTTTGAAGAAAAGGCCGGGGCTGAACTGTTTGCTTAGGGTCTCCTCACTATAATTAAGGATACACTCCATCATGGCCCTATAGGGGTAAGTATTGCTGCTTTGATTAATGAGCCGATCTCCCAGGGTCACATCCACCTGTGAAAACATGGTGGCCACAGGGTAATTGATGACCCCAGCGTTGGCCGTCTTCTCGATTGCATCGCCATCCTCATCAGTCACTTTACAGTTCATTAAAATAAATGTGTTATTCAAATCAATATAATCCTCGCCATTGCCAGCTATAAAAAACTCCAGAGGGGCCGTATCTGAAATTGCGGAAAGAGGGGGTATTTCTACATATATGCTCTTATCTATACTCGTTTGAGTGTATGGAACTGTAAACAGATCCAGTTCTGATTTGACGCATTCTTCCGATAGACTGTGGACAAAAGACATTTTTAAAAGATGTATCCTGAGGCTCTATTTGTCTTTCTTTGCGACTTTCTTTTTGCCGGTTTTTTCTTGTGCTGCTTCCTTCTCCGAGTGTTTCCACGATATGTTGGAGAATGAGAGATTCTTCGTTTTTTGTTAGCCACGGATCTTCGTCGCCCTGGTGGACGCATACTGTTTCTTCTTTTACCCCCCCTCCTCGCCATTACCATGAGACCCGAACCCTCCTGCTGCTCATGGCTAGCTGCCCGGTTCATAACATTGGTGAACACGTCACTAACAATATTTTTAGCCGCTGATTTCAAGTGGGGTCTGGCTATAGCAAAGCCTCTCTTAAGCAGGGGTACGGCCATTCTAAAGAGACCACGAAAGAGTCCTCCTAGACCGGCTCCATACATTGTAGGGGCTCCTACAAAACCGGGCAAGCCGTTCCCGGCTTGCATCTTGTAATAATCCACATAGGCGCTAGGATCTACATAACCCCTCGAGGTAGCCATTTTAATAATGTACACACTGTTTCAGGGGTCGAAAATGTAGTTTGACAATAACTTTACCGAAGCGGAAGGGCACGTTGATATTCTGATCCGATTTTACTTCGATCGTGATGTTGTCAAAGTGGGTCTTTGAGACTGGTACGTAGTGTGGCTTGTCATAAGTAATTGTGACCATGTCATTGCTTTTACCTTTAATAAGTACATTTCTCAAAAGGGGGACATAGCTATCCCCGACCCTCTGGTGTGTTATGATATCCGTATACACATAAAGAGTGTAAAAGCCGCCCCTGATGTCAGCCGGGAAGGGTGCCACCACTTCTGAGAACCTGCTCTCTGTGTCAGAATAGAACCCTAATATACGACCCAGTTGTCCGTTGGTTTGAATGCTAATACAAGGTTTTGACACCTTGTACACTCTGTTTTTAATAGGGTTGTAATATAGCTTGATGTTGGGGGTGCCTTCTGAGAACTGTTTATGCATCTCATCTAATATTGTATCCACATTGTCATAATAACCTCCTTGTATCGTGAATGTCCATTGACTCTTTTTAACATCATCAAAAATGGCGAAGGTTGCATCCTTATCTTGTAAAACAGCCCAAGTGTAAGGATACTGTATTTCCGCCAACCCCACTTCCCACGAACCCCTTAGATCTATAGATTTTCCAAATTGTACCGTGTAACTGGATATTTCATTTTTAGGGTATATATCGAGAGAGGCGTTACTGGGTAGAGTCACGTAGAAGCCTCCTGATTCCATCTTGAGTATCGAAAGTAATGACCCCACCACACCCGCGGGCATGTTGTTATAAGGCTTGAATATCACAAACCTGTTGTTCTGGGACCCAACTATTGAACTTTTCAGGCCATCCAAGCCATTTCACCAACACATATTTTTTCCGGTTCTGGGTTTTCTCAGCTAATATCTTTTCAACTCTGTATACAATGTCTTTACCCACAATAATTTTTTGTAACTCGGCTTCGTAAAACGTTCCTTCTATATCCTCCCCGTCATAGTCTTTTAACCGGTACACGGGGGGGTCTCTAGCCACCTGTTCGGTAACTGTAAAATATTCGTCAGAAAATGTTTGTTCATAACCTTTGGCAAAAGTACTCCTTAGCTTTGAAACGCGAACCACATCGCCGATGTTGAACTTATAAGTAGTTTTCCCCTTCTTAATAAATGGGCCGTATAATTTTGTATAGACCTTAAAAGAATTACTTTGATCAACATCTATAGGCTTCATTTTAATACTGGCGTGATACCCTTGGTTGTAAGCATCGATAAAATCCTGAACTTTATCAAAATACTTAAACGTGTTGACCGCTGTAAAATATCTCCACATTTTGGTCTTTATGGTGCGGTTAAACCTCTCCACCACCGATGCCTTAAGCTCATTACCGGTGGTGAAATGATGTATTTTGTGTCTCTTCAGTAGATTCTGAAATTCTCTGTTGAGAAACTCTTTTCCTTTATCAGTCTGCAGTTTTTTAGGACATCGGCCCTGGGACAATATATCCTCAAAGGCTCTTGTCACCGCCCGACCTGTTTTATTATGTAGAATGCGAGCCCAGGCATATTTTGATAACACATCGATACACATCAACATAAATTTGTGACCATTGTTATGTTTTGATAAATTTGACATATCGACTAGATCCATTTGCCATTGTGAGTCTATGTCAGTTGCATATACGCGGTTTCTTTTAAAGTTAATCCTGAGAGGTTTATGTAAGGTATAGGCGTCTTGTTCCCGTAACCATTCTGAAACAACCACATCATTAACCTTCACACCGGCCTCAGCGAGTCCTCTTTGAAAACCCTTCTTACCCGCCAAACCCCCAATCTTGGCTGGGTTGTAGTATAGTTCATGCATTTGGGGAGCTTGCCGAGTCATTCTGCCAAATAAACACACAGACCCACACTATGCGCCAAAGTTTTTATACAAGGTTTTTTATTCAACTTCAGGAGAGCAGATACCCCTTTTTAGACATTTGAGAAAAGTATAACATACACAACAATTTTTTCTACGGTCCAGACAAAAAGAAATCATATGATTGGTTACTTGATCTATATCAACAAATACCTGTTTCTTTATCTTGTAGGCACACACCTCAGTTACATATGTAAATAAAACAACAATATGACCTATTTTAAAAGTAAACAGAGGGGTATTAAACATGCTCAGTAAAAGGTCATACAGATGTTGATGAAAGGGCCTAATATCATTCTTGGCCCCCTTGAGCGCTTCATCCCAGTGTTCGTACCCCCCGGTCTTTGTTACCGCAACCATTAACTTTTCCAGGTTTGAAAGTTGATCCTCATCGATGGTTAAATCTGTAGAGAAAAGGCTCGCGTTGGCTACTTTTCTGTCAAGCACATGGTGTAATAGCGCTCTCAGGTTAGCTGCAGAGTGTTGATGGCAGAACCAGTTGCAGCAGCAGTCCAGAACATTCCCCATGTTCAAAGTCCCTTAGTTCAGGTCAGAGTCTGAATCAGTGGCGTAGATGTCGAATTCTTCGTCGCTGCCCCCAGCTTTAACTTCTTTACGGAAGAAATAAGCTTTTAGCTTGCCAGCGGTTTTTCTACTTGGCTCATCCAGGTCCTTGAGCAGCTGCCCAAGTTTCTCTATTATAAACGGCTCCTTTTTCAGCTCCAGCAAAATCTCATCTATGATTTTCTGGACTTGTCCCGCAGTGACATGTATGTGGGAGTAAGACAGAGCCTTGATTAGTGCCGGTTTCAGCCACGGTTTGTTCAGTCTTCTGTAAAACACGTTGAAATAGAACAGGAAATAGTAACGGTCTGGTTCAAACAAACAACTGTGTCTCAACTGACTGGGGTGATTCACTTCACACCCCCGACAGACTTCTTTCAGAGCTCGGTCGATGAGAGCACTCAGAATATACACCAGGGTGCTTTTAACCACTCTGCTTACTTGGTCACATACCCCGGGCATAAATCCTGCGTCTTCATCACGCCCCCGAGACAGTCCGATGCTCATTGGGTCGCCTGGTGGTTTGTGGGGTGTTTCTACATCCATTGGACTGACCCCCTCCTGAGACGCACAGACGGTAGACAGTTCGGCAAAATCAAGGCCCTCCAGGAGCTCCAGAGGCTGGGGGTCCACGAGACTCATTTGGACATCCATCGCCCCGCATGTTGTTTCGTCCTGAGGGACCGGGGTCTGAGGTCTTGGAGGGTAACCGCAGTCAGAGGGTTCCGGAGTGTATACAAAATCTGGGGAATAGAACCAGGGTTGATCCCGGGTTTGAAGAGGCCTGTAGAGCCTGTCGACGTCCGCAGCTTTCGGGTAAGACATTCTCTTTAATTTTAAACCATGAATGAATTGTTGCGCCTTTTATCCTATCTCTTCACTACGTCACGACACACCGCCCTCTTAGAAGAGAGTAGACCCTGAGCCGTCAGACCCCCCTCCAAACCCCCACAGGTCGTCTGTTTTATCATCGTCGTCGTCATTCAAGGGGGATATATAATCCATAATCCAGCATATTCTCCTTCTAACAGAATCCAGTTGTGAACATTTGGTCAAGATGTCAAAACCATCATTTATACAGTTTATGACCTCTTTCAAGAACGGCCAGTCCACGGCGTCAAACATAATTTCAGTAACCTGTTTTTCTGGATCCTCCACAACCCCGTCAATAGGGTTTGTAATCAGGGTACTGCTAAACAAAACCTTATGATCAGTAGTTAGAGATAGACTCTTCACCACTGTACCGTAGTTCTGCAAGCTTTCCCATTCACACCTTTCAAAACTCTGAGTCGGAGACTCCATTTCGCCTTCTCTTGGAACCTCATGCAAGCCTTCTAGAGTCTTATCCACAAGCCCCTGGTCTCTCCATGCCATCACCTTCAACCAGTCCTCATAAGAGTATTCAATCACCGTCTCAAAAGGTTCCAACGTACCCTCCTTCTCTCCCAAAGCATAAAGCTCCACTCCAACATAGCTGGGATCCATTTTAAAGCGGTAACCCCGTCGACCCCCCCAGAACAACACCCAGGAGCGTTCAATCTTCAAATTGGTGAGTACAGGAACCCTTGCCCGGGATTGTTTCTTGCGGGGTTTCATGTTGATATCGCTGGACATGTTGAAGAAGCGGGATGTTTCAGATGCTGAGAATTAAAGAGGTATTGCCTAAAAGCAGCGCGGGTTCTTAAATAGAGAGGAGAGTTTCGGGGCGTTGCCTTCAGAGGGGTGGGGGTCTTTATGGGCGGCCTTGTTGTTCAGGGTTTTAGGGGTGTACACTTTCTGACGGATATGACGTAGGAATAATTAAGGAAATAACTCTAAAATCACGCCCCCCAATTATGACGTAGGAATATTAATAAGCTTAGGGCATACGTCATAACAAAATAGGCCGCGCCCAAAAAACCCTACTATCTACTAATGTGTACCCCTTTTTATTGCGATAGATCTGATTTCCGGCTGTAATAATCTCGCGAGGAGGCGCGTCTTTCTCGGTTACAAAACTTTGTACCAGGGTCGTCAGAGACTTGATGTTAATGAGCTTGTTGTTACCATGGTTCAGAGTGAAACCCTTAACTTTCATACAGGTCTTACCCGCAGCCGTTCTGTATGCGTAAGTCTTAGGACCCCCTGAAACAAACTCCACTATGTGGTCCTGAGGATCTAGCTCGCTCGTTAACTCCCCAAGGTAGTCCCCGAGGGGAGGGACCCAATCCCCTGGCCTGGTGACAAAGATTAGAGAGTCAGTATCATGATAGAGCGTGCGTTCCTGCAGCTGATCCATTAAGTTGTACAGTTCAAGCCGGGCGTAAGCCGTGGTAAAAACCGCTATGAAAACATTAACGTTTCCCTGTTTGGTGGGGAAATCTTTAGGGGCCCTCCACTGGACCTGTGCCACGTGGTCATTTAAGAATTGAAAGTGTGATACTGCATGTTGTTTGGAAAACATAAATTCTATAAACTGTTCAGGGGTTTTAATCAAGGTTGTGTTTAGACGGTTATTTCTTTCCCCAAACTTACCCCACAGACTGTTTAAAATCAGTTTGGACATTTGTCTCTTGGCGGGGTTTACAGTTATGTTCCCCGGCTCTAGACGGATCCCTTCCTTTTCAAAATATTGCTGAACGTACCGCTCTTTGGCCGCGGAGTCAACACACCATGAGGGATAGCCCGATGCCTCCTGTTTCCCTTTCAGATGGGTCATAATGTACTCAGCAAAAAGAGTATCAGATTTTTCAGAAAAATGCCAAACCTCATACACCTTACCGACTCTGTAACCTTTCTCCACCGCCTTGTCAAGCTCAATGCTACACCAGACACCCGTCAGCGCTCTCTCGTCATCACTGTGCAGACAAGAGGTATTTTGATTTTCAGTTTCCACACACGTTCTACACAGAGGGAACATCAATTTTCCCGAACACCTGTAAGGCAGCACGGGTAAGAACAGCTCGCGAGGAGGGTACATGGTGACTTTGATCAAACCAAAGTAATGTCCGATTTCGAGAAAGTCACGATAAACAATGGTTGGATGCCCCACCGGGTACATTTTGGTCTTGTTGACATAAGGGTACAGACTGGTGAAATCATAGTAATCTACTCTCTCACCCTCCTTTACCTCATAATGTAAACAGAGGGCGTTGGTACGACCCCCAAATAACGCATCCCTGGGCTCTAGACGTTCAGGAAAGTCCAAGGTTTCCATAAACCGTTGTACCCCCACATCCTGTTGCTTCAGGGTCGTCCACGCGTGTTCCCAAATCACCTGCACATTCAAACCATAGGTGTTTTTTAAAGTTTCAATTCGTTCCTGGAAATCATAGTACATGTCACCGCAGAGTTTTTGTGTTACAGGGTTAAAGGTGTTTGGGTCGAAGCACTGAGGACAGCCATGGTAAATACAACCAGCAAACTCATAAGCGGTACGCTGCCCGGACACGTCGCTAAAACCGTCTAAGTAGTAAGGACCCATTTTGACTTCCCCTTGATTTAAAGCATGTCTGATGAAGATGTTATCCCGGGCACTCAGATATTCCAGCCACTGTATGGAGACAGTCGAAAAGTTCTTTTGTCTAGCACGATAGTTGTCAGAAGTGGTGACCGCTATAGTGTTTTTCTGCAAGAAATTGGATCGATACATTTTCATGCAGAGAGACGCTATGGTCACACTTTGCAAAGGGTCGAGACCCGATGTGTTGATAACCTCGGCGCGGAAACGCAAACAGGCTTCTTTAAGGATCACCACATCATTTTTACAATAAGCGGCCATCTCTTCGCGGAAATCAAAAACACCTCCCTTAACCGCATTGTACCATTTAAAGAATTCCTCCCTCTCATGAGACATCATAGTATCAACCCCATAATAAGAGGCGGGCGGGTAGGACCCTCGATAATTTTGAGTGTCCTTAGTATTAAAAAAATGGCAGAACCAACCTTTCTTCTGAGCCTCAAAACCCAGAGCTTTAGGCAAAGCGCTCAATTTCATGGGGAGGAAATTTAACGAGTCTATGTAACGTTGGTTGAAAGCTTCGTCGGTGAAACACATGATCTTGCTACCCTGAGCTATTATTTTTGGGGTCACCCCATTTTCCACCAGATACTTCATCAAAATGTAAGAATCATAACCCTTAGCATTGTGGGCAATAAATGTGTAATTGAGGTATTTTGGACCGCGATACTGCGTAAAGAAATCCCTGACACAACTCTCACCGCTAGCTGACCACTCACAATCCGCCATGTCAATACAGTGTATATAATTAGCAACATGGACCCCGTTTTCTTGCCGGCATTCAAAATCAAAAAAGACATACCGGTTGTGCGGCGGCTCCTTTTTAACCTGCTGAATAAAGCACTGGTGTTCAGACCCCGGGGTTAAATCAGCATTACAGATCCTACATCTCGGCTCCAGACATTTGTGTGGTTTAGCCTCATGAAAACGGTACTGGAGGCAACATTGCGGGCAATATTTAGTTTGATCACAATAACTCCGTTTTTTAACCCCCTCAGCAGCGGCCCTCTGTACCTTATGTTCGGAAAAACAGAACGCGGAGAGACAAATCCTTAAGCAATCTTTACATCGGATGGTAGCGGCCAAACCCTTACGACATTGCGGATTGAAACAGACGTTACAGTAACTGTCACAGCGGTGCTTAAGCTTATCATTGAAGGCCTTATAACACCAATGACAAACATACGAACAACCCAAAAAAGCCGTCAAACTCTTTATTCCAAAGTAATGACTATCACTTAGGAAGAGAAACAGTGTCTGTGTATGGGTTTCAGGATGTGTCTGAAATTTCACAAATACTTCCTTTACCTCACAACGGTACCACACAACAATTTTTAAAGACAACAACTCCTCAAACCTGGTAATGTCTGAAAAGGCAACCATCTGTTGAGAGTTTAAGCCGGCCCTCTGATGAAGCATTAAAGCCTCTTGCATAGCTTGGGGTTCAGGCATGTCGGGGGTGAGTAGTTTTATTAAACTGTAAGCAAAACAGAGCTTATTGTCCCCATTGGAACTCACCACTAATTGCCTGAGCTTGTTCCTAATTATGTCGTTCTTCAAGCATTTCGACAGTCTTCTAAGTGCCCCACCCTCAGGGTTACGAACCACATTCATTACCAGAGACAGACTTTCATCAGCTAAGATGGATGCGTTACTTTGCAATAACGCTTCGATTTTAGCCAGAAATTCATCAACATCTAAATTATCTCCACTCAGCATTACAGATAGGTTGCTAAACAAATCATCCCCTCCGAGTTCTAACTGTACAACATCTCGAGGTCTGACCCTTTCAGCAACCTGTTCAAGCATGTTTTGCAAGGCCTCGTGTATGTTGACAAATATTTCTGCATAATTGTCACAATTTAAAAGTTCTGCAAAATTAAAACGCTGAATCATTTCAAAATTGTTATAGGCCGGTCTATCTATAATCACGGGATCACTGGTACTCTTGGACACATCATCATTTTGAACAAAGCCTTCAACCCCTACATTCTCACAGAGCATGTCATCCACAGCCTTATCAGTCTCAGAACCCTCCACATTCCGAACACCCCCACCGCTGACATCTACAAAACCCCCTTTTTGAGGAGGCTCATTTAAAGCCTGTAAAAGTCCTTCAAAGATATCCACCCGGTTAATGTCAAGACCCTCCTCTATAGTGACGGCTGCTTCTGCCGCCGTACTGTGTTCTAATGGTCTCAAATCATTTATAATAGGGGCAGAATTTGGTCGGGGTAGCGTCTCCAAAGCCTCCACCATTTCAAACAAATCGGGGTGAACTAGGGGTTGAACCTCTATAAGCTCTACCGTTGGGAGGTGGTTATTTAGATCATTGACCATCTGTAACAGGTCGGGGTTCACCGGTAAGTCTGTTAATTCACATTCTATCGGGGGTGATTGGGGGTTATTTAAATCATTTATCATTTGTAATAGTTCCTGGTTCATTGGGACATCAGAGGAGTTCACAACAGGGCCGGGGATGTTCTCTCGGGAAGGTCTTTTTGGGGCCCTAACTTGATCATAATCCTTTAGTTTGTGAGTTCTTTTACCAAGTCCGGACATTTTTTTTTATTTTTTATTTTTCCAACAACCCACAATAGTAAGGCGTTATGTATCTATTAAAACATTAAATACGGTACAATTCGTTAGTAAGGGTATTAATAAGGGTGTTTTGGCTCTCTATCACAAGGTTTTGTCCCACTAACACAATTCTTTGATTTAGTAACAAAGTACGTAGCAACTCATGCCGACCTTCAGGAAGTAGCTCCGGGGGATGGTGTCCTGGCACAGCTTCAAAGGATGGTCGCTCCGGTAAATCTCGATCGAAGGAGGCCGGGAGCGAGCGTATACTCACGGACGGAGACCAAGAAGGCCTTTGCGGTGACACCCTGGCCAATCGCTGTGTACTGTTCAGCGTTTCTGTAGCCAAGAAACGGGGATGGGGGGACGATGTTGAAACCAGTCCGTCGTTGGGTGGTGTGTCAACCCTGACTGACGGCGACCCCTGAGGTTGTTGGTTGCCTGTATTTGTTCCGACCGACAATGCGGCGGGCTGAATCTGGATTGTTGAATTACCCCCAGAAGGCTGTGGCCTGAGTAGATGTTGGGGGGTCTCCAAGACCACCGTGGGGGATCCTCTCGGTGATCTCTCCGGGGAAGATGTTTGATCCCACTTAGACGGGGTAATTGTCCTCAATAGCTCATCCACAGAATGACTATCCCAAGAGTCTTGGGAAGAATAAAAATATACATTACATTTACATCTTTAAACGGCGACAGAAATCAAACTTAAAACAACATGTCCAGGACCTTCAAAACCTTTAGCTTTTTTAGACCTTTGAAAATAGGCTTAGACATTCACTACAACGCCTTATTATTTACAGACAATATATTTATTAGGACTTGATAATAAATGTAAAACAGAGAAGCCTCTGTAAATAAACTGTTTCTTAAATGTAATATTGTTAATAAAACACTTTTTATACACACACACACCACATTTCATTTTTAAACGAACCTTCCAAGTGTAAACGCTTCCTGATCCCGGGACTTCCTGTTTCACAAACGTTTTCACGATCTGTTTAAATATTAAATACAATGAACACCTTCAAGCCTTTTCCTACAGCCACTTTAAAACAGAAGTATAATTGCGGGAGATAAGACAAACAACTTACTAAAACCTTTCGGACAGCTTTACTTCCTAACCAGACGGTCGGGCAATCGGTCATTTCTAAACACATACCCCAGAAACAAGCCTAGACCTGTCCGGACTTCTAAAGATCTTTCCCAGAACCCCCAAGACCTACAGGAAATGGACACCCCTCGCTTAAATATTAGCCCTCAACGGGCAAACAAAACCCTTTTAAAAACATTAAAGTTTGAAAGATCTTACTTACCTCCAAAGAATAATCGTTTCTTATGTTTTTCAGATGGTTTAGCTTTTTGCACTTCTGTGAAGGTAAGAGACATGTTTAACCTTTAACCACCCCTCTTTATAAAAAGCTTTAACCTCTTACAAGTGGCAGATATATACTCACCGCTATCAGATACAGGGGCTGACGGCCTTTCAGATTCTTGAAAGGTTACGGTTCTCGAAGGTAAAACGAAACAATCCCTCGATGTGGAAGGCCTTTCGTTGTCTCGAACCACGTTTCTTAATACTGTTAGAAAGGATATTTTTTAAAATTAACAAAACGGGGCCTCAAACATCTTACAGAAACGTTATACAAACAAACAGGGGTTTAGTTCTTACCCGGTCGGCAGACAGCCTGTCGAGGGACAACCACTTCTCTTGGTTGATCCTCGGAGACATTAATCACAGGCCTTTCGATAGTTTCTGTGTAATTAAAGAGACCGCCATTAATATATATTAAAACGTTTTCATAACTCTAATGAGCCGCTTCAAAACACAACCACACACCCATACATAAGAACCCTTGAGCGCAAACACAAAAATCTTACCGTCGTTGTTCCAGATGATCTCCTCAGCGTTGGGAATTAACTCCTGTTGACTGGCTGAAAAATAATTTTACAGAACTTAAAACAGATGTTATAACCTTATTTACAATACATGCCCACGCTCTGAGTCAATGAAAATAATCTGAAGACTTACCTAAAAACTCGTTTAAATCGAAGTCGTTGATGTTGTTTCCGGACATTGTTGATCTTTAGGCTTAAATCGAAAGGTCAGTATGAGTCTGTCGAGCTGAAGACCAGACCTTCATACTTATACTGATGGCCAGCTGCCGGATCTGCTTGTAAGGCATTGTTCTGGGCTGGCCTTTGTGCCATCCTGTTACTAATTAACATATCAAAAACAACCAATAAAATGACCCTGCATCAATTTCAAATAGAAACCAAGATGGCGACGATCTCTCTCCTCTCTAAACTTTTATTAGAACCTTTTGGTCTCTCAAAAAAACATTTTTAAGCATCAAGACCTATAGTCAATAAACACTAAGAATATTTCAGGCCTTTATACGCGCTAAAAAACAATCTGAGCCAAGAAAATAACTATAAAGATCTAAAATAAGTAGCGCTTTTACAGTGATTTTTTTTTTTTTTTTTTTTTTTAATAGCGATGCTTTGTTTGGTATTAAACAAGTCACAAACTACTCAGAACAGCGTTTATCCCCGCAAAAGAGATATTTGGGTTTATTTTACAAAGCTTATAAATTATATAGTTTAAAAGTATTCTGAATGTTTTGATAACACACGCCATACCGACGTTTGTCTGAGCCCACCCCCGCCCCCCATGGTGTGAGTGATTTAGCCTTGAGTGTTGTGATCTATTTAGCATTGAGTGATCAGTTGTTTTTATTTTTTAAATGATTCCTTATCATCAGGGATTGAGACTGCTAAAATATCTTAAAAACATATCCTTATCTTAAGTCTAACTCTTATGAGCTTTAAGAACCTAGAATGTATTTAAGTAAAACGAATGAACACATTATGTGTGAGATAAAATATAACCACAGCTTTTTTTTTTTTTTTTTTTTTTTTTTAATAGCGATGCTTTGTTTGGTATTAAACAAGTCACAAACTACTCAGAACAGCGTTTATCCCCGCAAAAGAGATATTTGGGTTTATTTTACAAAGCTTATAAATTATATAGTTTAAAAGTATTCTGAATGTTTTGATAACACACGCCATACCGACGTTTGTCTGAGCCCACCCCCGCCCCCATGGTGTGAGTGATTTAGCCTTGAGTGATCAGTTGTTTTTATTTTTTAAATGATGCCTTATCATCAGGGATTGAGACTGCTAAAATACCTTAAAAACATATCCTTATCTTAAGTCTAACTCTTATGAGCTTTAAGAACCTAGAATGTATTTAAGTAAAACGAATGAACACATTATGTGTGAGATAAAATATAACCACAGCTTTTTTTTTTTTTTTTTTTTTACAAAAACAATTAACCTATACCCACAAACACCCACACACACACACACACCCTCTTTTTTTTAATTTTATTTTTAATTAAATTTGAGGGGAGAGACAGAGCCATATACCTTGGGGTTAACATAAGTACCCTATGCATAACAGGAATTGCTAGGACCTGTGACCATTACAGACAACAGAACTTGTTGATCTTATAAAATGATTGGGCGAGAGAGAGAGATATAGAGACAGACAGAGACAGAGCCAGTGTGAATATGATAAACGCACTATTCAAAATGGCATTGTTAAGACCTGGGACCATTACAGACAACAGAACTTGTTGATCTTATAAAATGCTTGGGCGAGAGAGACAGAGAGAGAGACAGACAGAGACAGAGACAGAGACAGTGTGAATATGATAAACGCACTATTCAAAATGGCATTGTTAAGACCTGGGCCCCTTACATGTATATTTAAAAAAGACCCCCAACCGCTACAGGAAGAGCCGACCCATTCACACTCTACAGTTGACCAACAAGAACAACAAGAACAACCGGTTATGGGTGGCCTTGTTGTTCAGGGTTTTAGGGGTGTACACTTTCTGACGGATATGACGTAGGAATAATTAAGGAAATAACTCTAAAATCACGCCCCCCAATTATGACGTAGGAATATTAATAAGCTTAGGGCATACGTCATAACAAAATAGGCCGCGCCCAAAAAACCCTACTATCTACTAGCAGGTTCCCTTTGTTTTCTTTCCTTAGAGGAACATCTCCCATTGTCAGAGCTCCCTGCCCCCCTGGTCCCTAGTTTAAATGATTCTCAATTTCACTGCACATACGCTCTCCCAATGCATTAGCCCCCCTTCTGTTTAGATGTAGACCGTCCGGTTTGTACAGGTCCCATCTATCCCAGAAGAAAGACCAATGCTCCATAAACCTAAACCCCTCTTCCCTACACCAAGCTTTCAACCACGTGTTAAACTTTCTAATCTCTAACTTTCTGCTCTAAGGTCTCAACTCTCCTAGGTTTTGGCGTGCACACCATCTCTCTCATGGGCTGAATGACCAATTCTTCTATATCTTTAATACAGCGCAGATCAACAAGCTGAGCCTCAAGATCACGAACCTTGATCTCTAGGATTTCAACCTGCCGACAACGTTCACAAATGAAATCTTCTTGGATGAGTTCATCCAGGAAGGCAATCATTCTGCAAACCTGACACTGTAGTGGCCACATTCTTTTAAATGTTACTTTTTTTTTTTTTGGTTTGTTTTTTGTTTTTTAACACGTCTCTTGGTTCCTGCTGCTAGTCAACTGCCTAACTTTTGTCAGCGAGAAACAGCTCAGCTCTTTCTCAACAGCTGCTTTAAGTAGCTTTTGTCTACCTACCCCCAATTCACACCTAACTGGCCCCACCTGGCAAATCCTGCAACAGAATTCCTGCTAGTCCTAGACAAAATCTGCCTTCTACAACCTGTTTACTTTCACCAACTCAGCAGCTGAACTGAATTGACTTCAATTTAGGCAAACTACAGACAATGCTAACGTCAATTTAAGGCAAACTTAAAACAAAATGAGCAATGCTCAGACTATTCTGAAACTAGTCAAACAACAAGATGGCTACCTCTCACCTGTACTCTCCTGTCTCTCTCTGTGGCAACTTGTAAATACTTCTGTAAAGAAACATCCGATCCAAATACTACATAGATTATTAATAAAAAAAAAAGAAATACAGTAAACATAAAGCTGTGTGTCAAAACTAAAGTATTTTTTCTCTGCACACCGGTGTGAAATGCCAGCTTTTCCTATTGACAACCAGCGCCCTGAGAGGACAGCTTAAGATTTTTTGTTCCTCCCCTTTCCTAAATGCTTAAGCCCAAATGGTGGTTTCACGCACACCCCTAATGAAGGTGTATTTTGATAGTTTACATTCCCACCAAAGCAGGTTAAGAGACTTTTTGTACCCAAAGTCAGGAAGTTAGAATTAAAAAGGTTTGTTTACTTTAACATGACTGCTGCTAGTCTGAACATAAAACGCCTGTATTGCCACTGATATGAGAGGTGGCCGTACCCCTCTACTTTCTATTTTTATACAGACCTAAGCCAAAGTTTTTGGGTTCTGTATTTCACAAGGATTGAAATACAACATATGCTTTATATTTCTGGAGAAAAAATTTGAACACGAACCATCATTTCCTCTCTGCAGTGGGAGCGTGCGTGTATTCCAACATTCCATTCTATAATAAGCCATGACCCGCAGGTTTGATTGGAATTTTAATGTTGTATTTCTTATTTAATCTTTTAATTTAAAGTGTCAATGAATGTTTTTTGTTGTTGCATATGACAGTGGGATTAATTTGAAGTGTACATTTGTATTATTGCCCATATTATGATGAAAAATACATTAATGAAACAGACAGGAAACTAATAAACTGAATCATAGTTGTGGAATTGTCTTGCTTTTATTTAATATCTGTTTTGTTTAGAGTCAAAGCCAATAAGCGCAGGTGTGTAACTGATACCAGTGGTTGCTGTGAGCAGTATGTAAAGACAGTGGAAGCGAAGTATAGAAAGACAATATTCAGCACAAGAGCAGAATTAGAGGTAGCAGGTGGCAGGATTCAAACTTCCGTTTGAGAGAATCGTGCATGACTCGGGAGATGGCGAGGCTTCAGATGCAGAGGAAGCCCAGAGAGCCATTTGCTTAATTTGCCAAATGTGGATTTGCCAAATGTGGATACGAAAAGAGATTAGGAAAGTTAATGACTTGACCTCAGAATGTAAAGCTCTGGCAGATGAAAGAGACAGAAAAGACACAGAGAAGAAACAGAGGGGGGTTCAGTTATATGAGGCTGAGGGAAGATAGTTAAACTGAAAGAAGAATTGAGAACCGTTTCAGACTGTTAAGGTACAATGCTTCAGTTGAAGCAACCCTTCGGATTCCCCAGTGAATCAGGCACCCCAGTGAGCACTTCCAGTAACAGTTTAGACTCTCGGCAGGAGACAGGCCTGGGAAGTAAAGTCACTGACACAATGTCTGTTAGTTTATCTTCGTTTATTGAAAGTTTCACACAGCCTTTTATACATCTACAAGCAATATTTCAAAGGAGGTTTCGGGGCAGTCCCAAACCTGAACGACATTCTCTTGGCATATGTCCCGGGGCAGTTCCGAGACATGGGAAGAAATAATTGATAAGGTATTCTTTATAACAGGGGAAAACAACATTTCATCCAGACAGGGAGGCACTGGTACCAAGGACACAGCACACATTGTACTGATAAGCACACACCTCCTTCCTTAGCAAGGGGCACATCTAAGATCAAGCAATTCTGAGTTTTCATGAGGCGTGTGGCTGTTAATTCAGTGTTAATAGCTTCAAGAGCTGTTATTGTGTCATTGTAAATTGCGTTAATCTATAATGTAAATGTTCAATAATGTGCCATTGCTGCACAGTGCCGAAGGAAGAAAAGACAGAGGTCCAGAATTTCCTGGCCCTATATGTGAGGCGATGTTCTTCAGGTATGGCATATACTGATGTGACAAACGAAGCCCTCGTGTCTTTTCATATAATTTGGCCTTTTAGGAGGCCGTCCGTGGTTCTCACTGTCAATTAAGGCAATATAAAGACCATCTGAATAGCAGCGCATACATAACATGATTCATTAGTATATTGTCTAGCAGTGAAGTTACATATCGTCCACCATGCATTTCTTGAATGCAGCAAACGGTCATCAGGCTTTTGTTCTCTCTTCAGGGAAGTGGAGCGGCTGTTATTTGTGTCCCATCGTGGGACAGTGGTTGAATTGTTGGCATTAAATTCAGCTGGATCGCTCCAGTAGAGCCGTCAGGGCAATGATCAGAAGGGTGAGGTCGACCTCGGCCATCATCAGGATTCAGCACTGTTCCTCGATTGGGGTTGTAGACGTTTCTTCTGGTCAGGTGGCTTTGTTGTCGCTGTCAAATCCTCAGTCGTATTTGATCAGTGTAAGTGTTAGTGTCTGTGATGTCAATATGTGGAAGGGGAGAGGTTACTAGCACATCACCCGATATTTGTGGACCCGTGCGTCCAGCTACTCCTTGTGGGCCACTGCTCTGGCCCTGCTCTGGCCTCATTATCTAGAGGTTGATGATGATGTCAGCTGCTTCTGGACTGATTTCCTCAATCAGCGATGATCCCATTGGCTGTGCACCGAAGACGTCCTTTGGCTGTTATGGCGCAGACGATGGTCCTGCAGACAGCAAGGAAGAGGATCCAGGACTAAAGGAGAGCATCCCTCTGGTCTCCGCCAGTGTCGTTTTCCCTTTGGCACTTCACAGCTGCGTGGGTGGTCAGGAGCACCTGGTAGGGCCCTGTCTGCCTGGGCTGCAGGGAGGACTTTCTCTTGTGTGCTTTGATGTACACAGTCACCTGGTTGAAATGGGTGACAGTCCTGCTGGGCTGGTTCAGTCTGGGCAGCTTTTACCTATGAATGGACAGCTTTGATTGCATGTGTTAGTCCCAATCAAAAATAAACAACATAGCATCTTCCTTACAGACAATGGAGGAGTGACAAGAGAGTCTCATAAGTCATCCCATAATAATCTCATGCAGAGAAAGAGCTTTTTTTTTCTTTTTTTCTTTCTTTTCTTTTTCGATTTGCTGACAGTCTCATTGTCATCAGGGCATCTGGACATTTGAGCCCTGTTTACACATTTTAGCCAGTTTATTCTTTAGCACCCCTTAACAGTATGTTTGCTACTGTATTGCATCAGCCTTCATACAGAGATAGGCTTCAACCCAATTTAGAAAACATTTCCATTATTACAAGTATATATTCATAACCACAACATTTAGACATTTGAACACAATCTTTTTATATATGAACAAAAACACACCAAGGGGGAAAATTTGCAGTTGGTGTGAACTGTTACTATGAAACCTGGGACATACCAATTTAAAAAGACTGCTTTAGACATCCCCTCCACACATCTCCCCCCCTTTGCCAGTGTGGCCAACATGCGCCACACAGGCAAGCCAGGGAAGGAGTACCCGTGCGGCAACCTTGCCTTAGAAGATATTTGAGCTCTCTTATGGAAGGTGCAGTGGCCAGTTGCAATTTCTTGGAGCTTCATGAGTTTAACTCGATTAACGTTTAGTTATCTATTTATTTTACCTTATTTATTTTCTGTATGTACTTTTACACACCTGTGAATTAATTCTTCATCCTCTCATTTCCCACAAAACAAATGCTCTCTTCAGCTTCCCAAGCCTCCTCAGCTTTCTGCAACTTCCTCAAACCTTCAAACCTTCTCTATTCCTTGTTAAACAGTTGTCTGAGTTATGTATCGATATATGTAATACATATATCATACCGTTATATTATATCTAATGATTCCCAAGTACTTCAGGAAAGTAAGTCTCATGAAATGTGCACAGCCAATCACCTCCCTAACCAAGAGTTTGTGTGAGCACTAAGACTGTGTCCGCCTGTGCGGACTTCATTGTTTCAGCTTCCTCCTATTGAAGTCCAATCTACACTGGTATGTGTTACCGAAGCCAGATTGAACTGATCAATAGTTCATCTCTTACCTACTCAGTGTATTTAGGGATTGTGTGTTATGACTGGGGACATCAAACTCTTCATCATGGAAATGACTGGCAAAGTTAAACTACAGCATTATAATTTCCCGAAGCACTTGGTTATTGCTTTATCCCATATCTAAGAAACCTTCACTAAGTAATTGCTGTTTCCACAGATTCTCTCTCTCTCTCTTATACAGTACCATGCAATACAAACAAATACATACAAAATACATTTACCTTGCTCAAACTTTACACTTACAAACACACAAATAAACACACACTACTTTATAAGTACATTCAGATACTAGTTTTGTTGGGCATGTTTTGTTGACCTGCAGTGTCTCAAACTACTCTTATTTATTATTTGATTTTTCCTTGTTTTTTTTTTCTTATGAATGTTCTAAGTAAGCTAGCTTTAGTTTCTCATTTCTTACCACTGTATATTACTTATAGTTTCGAAGGTTTCGTTTGTGTCCTATACACAGATTGTTTATTTTCAAAGTCACGGATACAGTGTACTATGAGAGATAAACACATTAGCTTCTAGTCTTTCATTTACTCTTACAATCTTATTTTTCTGTCTTTGGCCATAAGTCAGGCTTCTGTCTTCATTACACATGTAAAAATCCTGTCTTGTAGTACCACTGATCATTCCCGATTCTCAGGTACTGTTTATTCACTTCCAATCATAACAGCAACACATAAAGACAAACAAGAAGAGTGATATACTCACAAACACAAAGATGTCCTGCTTCAGATGCCACACATCAGCACAGCGCAATATTTTAGTACAGCCCTCTAGTCCAGTATATTTTGAATACAATTAGTCAGCAGCTCTTGGTTACAGCACTAAAGCATTTGGAGTCTGTTCACCTAATTCTAACAGCCCTCTAGTCCATCATCCCTGGACTAGGATAACAGCGCTGTCAGTGCAGGATGTGGATCCTCCACAGGACATGACTTTAGACACTTAGTTTCTCCTGCATCAAGTCTCAACTGTTACGCGCAAGATACAGTATCGTACTTCGATACGCCAACTGTTACACATAAGATCCAGTATCTTATTTCAATACATTAACTGTTATGCGTAAGATCCAGTATCATACTTCGATACGTTCAGCCTCGGATTCACACCCAGTGAGCAGTTCTTAGGGTACAGCACAACGGCAATAAAGAGAACACTCACAATTTGCAAGGATACAATCAGATAGCAGTTCTTAGGGTACACCACAAAGGCAATTAAGAGACCACTCACCTGATTGTATCCCGGACGAGCCCCCAATTGCTAAGGTACAACGCTTCAGTTGAAGCAACCCTTCGGATTCCCCAGTGAATCAGGCACCCCAGTGAGCACTTCCAGTAACAGTTTAGACTCTCGGCAGGAGACAGGCCTGGGAAGTAATGTCACCGACACAATGTCAGTTTATCTTCGTTTATTGAAAGTTTCACACAGCCTTTTATACATCTACAAGCAATATTTCAAAGGAGGTTTCAGGGCAGTCCCGAACCTGAACGACATTCTCTTGGCATATGTCCCGGGGCATTTCCGAGACATGGGAAGAAATAATTGATAAGGTATTCTTTATAACAGGGGAAAACAACATTTCATCCAGACAGGGAGGCACTGGTACCAAGGACACAGCACACATTGTACTGATCAAAACGTGAACAAATTAGCCCAGACGAGTGTTAGAAATGTCAATAAAAGGATTAGACATAGAGATGACAAAAATCAAGAAATGCAGAGAGGCACTTAGGGAGGAGAAATATCAGCTTGCCTTGGCTAATGCTAAGTTAGAGCAGAGCATTGAGGTGCTAAAGGAAGATACAAAACATACATGGAAAATAGATACAAAGATAAAGTGTATCTAGACTTAGCTGCTAAAATGGGAGTTAGCACGCATAAGGCATCTCAGGTTGTTAGAGCAGACTACAGAGTAGAATTCTTACAGATGTAGCGTAACGTACACTTATAAATTTCAATTAAAGAAGTGAATTTATAGTATCACCTTATCACGAATCCTGGAATCTTGTAGAACTCAATTTCTGTAATAATTGGATGCAGACACCAATTCCAAAGATATAAATTGTCAAATTTATTCAAAACAAAGACTAAATGTAGCACTACACTAATTATACAAAAGGGAAAAACTAATTAAAATTCAACTCTAGATCAACAAATCAAAGACAAATCACTACCGTGACCAAATCAAAGACCATGGGATCGCATATGATAACACAAATCGTTAAACAAAAAAGGTTATAAACACATTGACTACAATACCGGTTAGTAAGACGAAGGTGAGTCTCTCGTTAGTATTATTAGTCAGACATTAAATAACTACGCAGGTTAGTATTTATGTCAGGTAACTTCTCGTTATATATATATCAGTCTCATTCACGTTTAGGTGCCGAGAAAGATCCTATCATTACTTGTTACCACAATTTCCCTTAACTGATTATTATTCAATGATTAAGGATAGGCAGGGCCACCAATAATCTAATGTCTATTAACTTGTGTCAATTTCAGACTAAACAGTTAAACAGGAGTGAGAAGATATTTCTCGGCGTTGACAGATTTTATTTCTAAAATTATCAACAAAACAGTTTAATGCAACACACATTTATATTTAAGAAAACTAAATGATATTACACATTCTAGAGTTATGAATCACAGATTAACATTTCTAATTGATTTCTCAAATGTCATGAATCATGAACTCCAAACTGTTAAACTTATCTGAACTTCGTCGCAGAGAGGCCTCTCTGTCTTCGGGCTCAGATAACAGCACACGGCACGAGGTCCGTGTGGTTTGGAACAAAGGCAGTCCGGTTCGGCTTTGTCCAAGAACTTCCACTCAGTCGATGCACCTGGAAGTTGGGGTTTCGCGAAAGTAGAGTCATTTCCAAACAGATTTTCCACTGGTTTGAAGGCTCCAAGGTTGTGCACAAAATCTTCTTGGCAAGCAGGGTCTCTCACCGTACTTATTTGAAGACAAAGTCTTTGAGGAAAGCAGGGCCCTGTTTGGTTCCAAGGGTCAAGTTTCTTAAGACTCAAATAGCTATTTAAATGATTGACACTTTCGTATACAGTCGACTTAGTCAATTGTCATGCTGTAAAACTCCACTGATCAGGTGGGCACAGGCGGGCAGCGCAGTCTGTAAAGTTCTTTATTTAATAAAGTCCTTTAAAAGAATTCTTCGTACGGCTCAATCTCCTTCTCCCAGTTTAACTCTTCTGTTGCCGGCAAAGACTTGGTTGGTTTCTGGTTCCGGTTCTGGCAACAGAGCTACAGGTTGAGCTGTGGCAGCGAGTTACTGGTTCAGGTGAGAGAGAGAGAGAGAGAAAGACTGTCCGCTGTTCCTTATAGTCTGTCAGATCAATAGGTGATTGGTTCCTGAGTTCTTGAGATTGGATTTCGGTTTCAGCCCCCAGTGTCCTATTGGAGGGGGGCTTGATTTATGACTGATGTCAATCCATGCCATCTTTTGGAAATGCCGGTTGTCCCGGGTTCGTAGCTCTATGTCGGGATTTCGGCTCTCATCCACTTCAAAGAGTTTTTATCACCTACAGGCCCCTTTCTCCAGACATCTCATAGCAGAATTCCAAACTATTTGGCCTCTTCTCGGTGCCATCCTCCCCAAAACTGTCACTTTGATGCAAACCAGTTCCAAGCTGATGAGCTAAGGAAATCTGATAACTTTGGGGGAGGAGAGGTTCTTTAGATCAGTGCTTCAGCTCAGAGCCCAAATGCTCTTATCCAAATACACCCAACATAACGCTACACAGACAATTATTTGACTCTCTGCACAGATGGGACAACTAAAATAGGTCACAAGTATGGCACTGCTGGCATCTTTTTTAAGGATGATACAAGGATGCATTTAGATCTCAGGGAACAGGCACAGGCTCTGCTAGGGTCAAGAGTAACTGCAAGAAAACGCTGCAACGCAAGAGGGTGGGGGAACATTCAACGTCATCAAAAGGGACATGAGACAAAAAGTTGCCTGTGATGCAGACAAAAATCATGGGAAATCTCACTGGTGCCAAAAAAGGGTCGAGAGGAACTGCGAGAGAAACGGTGTGATGCAAGAGTACAGGAAGACTCGACGCCAGGCAAGGCAAGAAGCTGCCTGCGAGGCAAGAAACTGCCCACGACAAAAATAAATACCTGCATCTTTGCACCAAGATAAGCTGAATCTGTTCTGTATATTACATTATCATCATTCATCACTCTTATCCAGTGAAACTTACATTTGTACAGCCAGGTATTTTAGTGGAGCAATCTAGGTGAAATACCTTGCTTAAGGGTACAACAGCATTTGAACCCACAAACGTCCAGTTACAAGTCTAGAGCCCTAACCACTACTCCACAGTGCTGCCTGTACTTCTGTACTAACATTCTAAAATCCAACAAATGAGAACGAGTGCTTTTCCTGAAATAGTACTTAAATTAGCATTCTACCACCTATCAGCTAAAGAGCTGTACTAGAATTGAGCAATCAGTACAGCGCCTGTACTAAAATCTATCCAATCACCATCAATAGATCAATGTTTTCCTGCTGGGGGCTGATTATAAGGGTGTCTATGCACAGTTATCAACCGTATTAATCTTGCATTAATGAACGTCTGTGAAGAAAGTTTTTGGATCTGCTCTGGGCCTAACGCTCGGGCCCGGCTCGTCTTACCTGGTCAGCCGGAAGATCCCCTGGGGCACCCAGCCTGGATCCAGGATCAGGCCCCAGTCTCTGGACCGCAGGAGTCTCAGTGCCTCCACGGCAAAGCTGGACAGAGGGGGGGAATAGCATCAGCGGAGATAAAGGGATACACGTTACATGGGGAGCGGTTCTGATCTGCTGCGACGCTCAGGGTGAGCCCTGGCTCCCCATACACGATCTTACCTCTGGACAGCGAAGCCTGTGTCTGGATTCTCATTCTCGGCACCCAGGAGAGGCAGCAATGGCAGCAAAGAGCTCAAAGCTCATCACCGCCTCCAGGCTGAGTTCGGCCAGGACGTCCAGTACAGCACAGACCTAACAACAGCAAAGACAAGCAGATTGAGTCACAGTCTAGAGGGAGAGCGCAGTGCGTGTCCTTGTCATGTGGGGCTTTCTGGACACTTACTACCCAGGTGTGATTTCTGGTTGCCGACTGGATCATCTCCTACAGTGCCCTGAACGTCCAGGGGCCCAGGCTGCTGGATTGCCCCCCACAGCTCCCGGCCCCACTGCTGGTACCAAATGGCGCTGGAAAACACAAGCAGACACTCAGTGTGTGCCGACCTGCAACGCGACCGACCGCCTCTCACTCTCAATAGTACAGAGAGGACGACACTCAATAGAATTGAGCTCATGATCGAAACAGCATGTGGATATTGTGTGGACACACGTGAGGATATTGAAGACATGATCAAAGCATTTTAAAATCAATTGACAAGCTGTGGGGCTCCTAACATGTCTGCTCCCTTAGAGAATCGTATCCTCTACAGGACGGTTAGGATGATGATTTAAATGCTCACTGCTCAGTGGGTGGCAGGTAATTGGCGAGGGATTCGATGGCCAAGGTTCTGTCCTGGAACAGCAGCTGGAGCACGCCCTCCACAACGGACAGGCCCAGAAACGCGTGGAGCACCTGAGGGAACTGGAGACATGCACACAGGACACATTATACTTCACACATGCTTTTCCCTGGGTAACAGACTTACTTGTATTTGGGTCAAAACCACCGGGCATCCATTGGTTTACATAATGAATTGCACAGATCTCTTCTTCCCTAACAGAGATGCCGCAGCACCACTGAAGCAGTCTCAATCTCTACAGCATCCTTATCAGTCTTAGAACAACGCTGCCCCTCACTAAGCAATGGCATCTGTAGACACAGGGCTTGTTCAGCATCGATTGTTGTCCCATTGTAATCTGTACAGAGAGCAAGGGTCCGTCTCTCGGACAGCCGGTAAGGTGACGGTCACTCTGCTGCGAGGCGAGGTGAATGGCTGACCTGCAGTAGACGCGCCAGTGTGTCGGGGGAGGCATCCTGTCTCAGTGTTTTGGCAAGCAGGACCACGAGGCCACATGAGTTGCCGGAGTTCTCCTAATACACAAGACAAACACAAGCTGTTAGACACAAAGTCGGCACAGTATCCGTGTTACAGACGGTTACAGAAGCTCTTTAACTTGAACACGTGTGATTGTGTTTAATGCCATTATATCAATCTCATCGTTTCTGGATGACTGTGACCACGACCCTGTGACAACTCTGTGGCCAATCGCTCTTCCCTGGACTCCGGTTTCTGCTCCATGTTTCTCCCAGGAGACACAGGACAGATGATTGAATAATATTGTTCATTCATCTACATTATACTGACGACTCATTTTCATCTCTGGACGTGTTTCAGTATTCAATGATGAATAGAACAAGTGGAACAGAATGAAGTGTAAATGAGGATTGTCCTGCAGGTCCCAGTCATCGTATCAAGACAGTGGGCCACAGGTTCCACAGATCCTACCTCGAGGTAAATGTCGCTGACGAACACTCAGGAGTTCCTCGACACACAGGCGCACAAGGCGTGTCTGATTCTCCCATAGAAAGGGTCCCACTTGGCTGGGGAAAGAAGAGCATCAAACCCACGTTGCTTTAAACTGATCACTTCAACAATAACACTGAGCTGATGCCATCCATCAGACCCTAATCACAGAAGAGCCGCTGTGATTCAGGTCAAAATGCTCTAGGCACAGTTACTGTGGGGCTGGTCTGTCACCAGCACACATCGAGTGTTTTCTTGGTGTTTCCTATGGGTTCAGCTGAATCAGGCACAGACCCACAATGACCGATCATCAGACAGAACACATCTCAGCCACGTGCCACTGTGAGAGCCGGACGGCGGCAGTGCAGGGTGCGTGTCTAAGTGTGTGTTACTTCAGATAGTTGCAGGTGTGTAGGACCTTCTGGCAGTAGGACGGGCTGCAATCGTCTGTGGGACGATCCCTGATGTAACTCTGTGGGGGGCGGAAGAAAACGGGTTTCTGAGACTCTCACATCACAGCATTTGAGACTAAAGACACAACATCCTTGTACAGACAAGCATCTATACAAATCCAGAACTTAATGAAACCCCACTGACCATCATCACGTTGAGCACCTCCCCTTTGTGAGGGAAGTCCACCCCCACGTTCTTGACTGCCCGGGCCATGATGCTCAGGCTGCAGCAGACGGCGGTCCTGAAGGTGAGGTCCTGCAGGAGAAGACACAGCAACTCAGCCTATGAAGGGCATAACCAGCAATGACACAGGCAGGTTTGGACAATCAATCAATCAATCAATTTTTATTTGTATAGCACCCTTCGCAAGGGTAGCCACAGAGTGGTTTACAGACTGGTAAACATACAACAAATGTACAGCAAAATAAAATACATAAATACAATAAAATAGAATATAGAAGTATAAACATTTTACATGATCTAGAATAAAGTGAGTGAACATTTAAGTAAATAAACCATTTAGGTAGAAAGAAAAACAAAATACTCCTATGGATGGCATGTAGGAGAAAATGAATCTCTGGGGGTCCACGGCTTAGGGCCCAGGCCTAATGGTTGCCTCTCCTCCAGGCAGTATAGTTATTACAGAAGCAAGGAGATCAGATAGTTCTTTATCGGTGCTGCTGGATGTGCTCTTCCCTCTGGAGGAGGCCTCTTGCTGGCCAACGGGGGTGGGGTGGTTGGACCATCAACAGGCTTTGGGTTGCGATGGCTCGTCAGACCTTGGGTGTGGATGCTCCGTTGGCCCTCCGTGGTGAGGTGCCTCTGGGGTGGGTTGTGCCTCATCAGACTTCCATGGTGGGGGACGAGGTGCCTCGTTGGACCCTCAGAGGGGGCTGTTGCTGGAAGACAAGAAGGCAGTCGTGCTCAGATACTGGTCATGCAGTGCAGGACATTTCCAAAGACAGTTGTGCAATTGCATGTCCATGGCACACTGACGGCACTATGGGATAGAAAAACAGAGACTAAACAGATGAGTCTTCAGCCGTGATTTAAAGGCTAAGACAGAGGGGGCATCTCTTACATTGGTTGGGAGATCGTTCCACAGCTTCGGGGCCCTATAACTGAATGCTCTACCACCTGCAGTTTTCTTGTTTATTTTAGGGACCACTAAGTAACCGGCTTCCTGTGATCTCAATGGCCGACCTGGAGTGTATTCCATAAGGAGATCTTTTAGGTAGGGAGGTGCCAGTCCCTTTAGTGCTTTAAATGTTAATAAGAGCACTTTAAAGTCTATCCTGTAGTGCACGGGCAGCCAGTGAAGAGAAGCCAATACTGGAGTGATGTGGTCATGTGTTTCTGTTTCAGTTAGGATTTCTGCAGCAGCATTTTGGACTGAAGTGCAGAAATAGCTCTGTTTGTGCTGCCTGGCAGAATGGCATTACAGTAATCCAATCTAGATGTAACAAATGCGTGTATCAATTTCTCAGTGTCCTGTAACGAGAGGAATTGTCTCAGTCTAGCAATGTTTCTAAGCTGGAGGAAGGAAGATCTCGACACATTCTGAATGTGTGATTCAAAAGATAGATTATGATCACAGATGACACCCGGGTTTCGTGCCATCTCCTTAGGGGAGAAATTAAAGTTATCATTACTCAGTTTTGTCAGTGCATGATGAACAGTTCGATTTTTGTCTCCTAAAATTAGGACTTCTGTTTTGTCAGAATTAAGCATAAGAAATGTTTTTGTCATCCATGTTTTAATCACAGACAGACAGCAAATACATTTTTCTAGGTCTATGGTATTGTTAGGATTTACTGACATATAATTGTGTATCATCTGTGTAACTGTGAAAGTTAATATTATGTTGTCGAATAATATCACCTAAAGGGAGCACATACAATGAAAAAAGTTTAGGTCCGAGGACTGAGCCCTGTGGGACTCCGTACTTAACCTCAGTTAAATTTGAGTGGTTCTTGTTAATCTGTACATATTGGAGTCTGTTTGACAGATGACAGCACATTGCGAGATTTCTAAGCGGTGTATCAAGATTTTGTGGTCGATTGTGTCAAAAGCCGCACTTAAGTCTAATAAAATAATAACACTGGCGTGCCCTACGTCGGAGGACTGAAACACGTCATTCAATACTTTTAACAGGGCCGTTTCTGTACTATGGCCGGAACGGAATGATTATCGGTTAAAAGATGATTATCGGTTAAAAAAGATTGCAGTTGGTTTGCAACTACTTTCTCTAGAGCCTTAGAAAGGAAGGGAAGGTTTGAAAGGTCGATAGTGTCTAAGTTGGTTAGGGTCGGCACTGGATTTCTTAAGAAGTGGTTTAATTACAGCTATTTTAAACGATTCAGGAACAGATCCTGAGGATAAAGAGACATTAATAATATTGTGTATTCTGTGAATAATTAATGGCAGAGATTGTTTTAGCAGTTTAGTGGGTATAGGGTCTAGTGCGCAGGTTGTAGTTTTCATTTTAGTAATTAAGGAGACCAATTCCTGGTGATTTACTGTTTTAAACGAGTCCAAGGTAGGCCGGGGCTGTGAAGGACTGCATGTGTCAGCTATAGTGTCTGTGTATGTTTCCTGTTCTATCTGTTTTCTAATGCCCTTAACTTTGCTACTGAAATTGTCCATGAAGTCACTACAGGTGAAATTGGGGGGGATAACCTCTGAAGGCTTTACCTGCTGGTTAGTAAGTGTCGCTATTGTATTAAAAAGAAAACGCAGGTTATTCTTATGCGTCTCTATTACATTGGAGTAGTAGGCAGACCTAGCAGAGGACAGGGCTGCTTGTATCTTATTATACTGTCATTCCATGCCATGTGAAGACCTCTAGTTTTGTTTCTCTCCATTTATGCTCACATCTACGGCATTGTGTTTTAAGTGAGCGAGTGTGTTCGTCAAACCATGGTGAGTGTTTTGTTGCTTTAATTTGTCGTGTCCTTAATGGGGCTACTGTATCTAAAGCAGTGCTTAGTGTATTGTTGAAATTATTTAATAATTCATCTGCAGATCCTGTTTTGATAAAGCTAGCATTTGGCAACAGGGTAATGAATTTATGAATAGCAGTGGGATTTATGCAGCGAGTTTCTATATTCCTATATGTGTGTCTGATTCTACTCCAGGCAGCTCAAATGTAATAAGGCAGTGGTCGGAAATCGTCTGGTTTTGGGCTGATATTATTAGGTTGTGAATCTGTACCCCACGAGTAATAACTAGATCTAGTGTGTGATTGTGATGATGTGTGGGTCCTGACACATGCTGAGTGAAGCCTACAGACTCCAATATGGACAAGAAACTAACAGTGAGGGGGTCGTCTTTAATTTCAATATGTATGTTAAAGTCCCCCAAAATAATGAGTTTATCATAATGTATGGCTAATCAGATAAGAGATTGCTAAATTCGGTCATAAAAAAGGAATAGGGGCCTGGTGGCCTATAAATAGCTATAAGCTGAAGAGATGGATTAAGCCTAAGTTCTACCTGGTGAATTTCAAAAGATGTGCAGCTGTCTAATGGCTTAGTATAGGCGCAGGTCTGTGCAGTAGATGGTGGCCAGCCCCCCCCCCCGCGGCCTGTTGCACGGTAACGGTGTATCAGCAAACAAACACATTCTGTGTCCTGTGGGCAGGTGTGGGGCGTGTGACCAGGCTGCGGGTGATGTATCTGATTGGCGCAGTGGACGGGCAGTCTCCACAGCTCGCGGCTGGTCATCTGAGTGATCCCCAGAGCGACGATTGAGGCCATCACTCTCAGTGGGCAAGACAGCACCTCTCCCCTGGCCACGGTCTCCACTGCCTGCGTATGCTCCACAGGCACCTGTGGCAAAAGCAAGGACAGAAAGAGCTAATACCTCCTGTGCTGGTGTTCAGTCGGTGGACAGAGCTGAGGGGAACTGAGCTAGAGACTGAGACTGAGAGAGATTGTACCTCACAATCCTCTGCGCTTTAGTAAGCCTCTTGCTAACTGTAGATGACATCAATTGAACCCTATTCTTTAAAACAGTCAAGTGAAATTATATCTGCATGTGTATAGTATACTAATTTAAAAACGAAATATATAAACAGGCGGGGAAGCTTTGGTGAGGGTGTACTTTAGATGGTCTTGTATTCTTTCAGACTGTATTCATTGTGATGAAAGATTTCACCTCAGGGTTCAGGCTCAGGCCCTGGAAGAATGGGAGAGTCTTCTGGAGACAGTCCAACAGGTCGGCTAGCAGACGTTTATCCTGGGCATCTGATGCCTGGTCTGCTGCGCCAGAGCAGAGAGGTTTCCAGAGCTGTATATATGGACGTAGTAATAAATATGACCCAATACCCATGATTGTCTGTATGTATGTAGGCCATCTCACTTCAGAAAAATACTAGCAGGATCACACATCATTTCAGCCACTCCCCCCATATTGAGCCTTGCATACAATTCATTGGTGAATTCATTAATTCATTCATTCATTGGTGGAAAATAATGGCATTAATGCGTGATAGCCATTTGCAAGGCGCTGTAGACACTTTGAATGTCGGGCCCACACTACCTTGTCCGGTAGGGCACTTTCCTGTCATCGTGTAACTCTTTAGAATTCTTCTGCAAAATAAAATAGAAAAAGACAGGTAAGCAAAGCACACAAACAGGCTGTGTTACCAATTAAACCAGCTGACTCATTTGTTAAGTCGTTAAGAACCCGTGCAAATTAGCATGATATACTCATTAACACAATGAATAACAAATTATAAATGTTAAAAGAAAATTAATTAAATATGTACATGTTTTCTTTATTCTAATTGATTTTATATTTGGAATTTCATAAAGAGTGTAAAAACACAGTTGAAATGCCTCAGGGCTGCACAGGCCCAAGCTGGTAAAAATGACACTTGCACAAGATGACCGATTTGCATTTTGTATTCCTAGATATATAGTGTTTATCCCTTGTTCTCAATCTTCTATATATCCACAGTGGTGTGCTGACTTCAAAATAATATATCTTTAACTCATCAGATGTCTTACATATCTAGATATACCCAATCTGGTTTTAGAAAATGCTTTGCACTTTATTTTCATATTTTCATATTCATATTTTCCAATACAGGTAACTCCAGTTGGCTTTGTAAGCTGCATTTCAAATGTTAGTCTCCAGAGTAAACTTGTCTATAGGTTCACCAATTAACATGGAATTGCTTTATTGAAAGAATTTAACTGCACATGGCCGACACAATGTCCTATCCAATGATAAAGGACAGTGGTTCTCAACCCTGGTCCTGGAGCAGCCCCTACCCTGCTGTTTCTTGATCCAAACAAGCTCTCAATAATTTAATTGAACCCTTAATTGAACTAATAATTTGCTTACATTTTACTTTTTAAATGGTGTAACTGATCAAATGTTTGATCCTTAATAATATAATATGTTTCTTATACAATTTACATCACTTTAAATCCCTATTTTTTAAATAATCAAAAGGCTCTTATTAAGGAAATTATTAGTTCAATTAGGGGTTCAAAACCAACAGGGTTGAATACAATATAAATACACAAATAGAACACAAATAAATAAAATCTTAACAAATCAAGAGTAGGTTGTTGTCTTCTAACTCAACAGATGTAATGAAGCTTTTCCTCTTGTGGCAGCCCGATGTATACGGTTAGTATATACTTTGCTAGATCATTGTGACGTCAGATGTAACACAGAATACGATGACGATGTCCACATCATAACGCACTGTCCTGGAGGGTGGGCTGACCCATAGCGTATAGGAGCGGGGGGTCAGAGCATGAGCTCCTGTGTTTCCTGCTCAAAGTATAATGAGATTAAAACGATGTTCACAGTCATGTTTACCACTAGACGTGATTATTATTATCGCTGTCCTCTCTGTATTGCTGTGGCTCTGCACATCTGCACATCGTGTTGTGATCCTAACTTTATTAAACGCACATATTACATGCACGGCTGCTGCTCCATCAGTGACGTGGAAAACCACTCGGGGTCTGGCAAGGGTCCCAGATGACACGGGAGACTCCCCAACTGCCCACAGCAGTAATTGGACCCACTGGACTCGCCCTCCCGAGGCAGGTCCATTAGAGACCCCAGTGCAGTGCAGATGTGTAACTGACACATTTTATTTCACAGTCCAGACACAGACACAGACACATGGCAGAGCTGCGTACGCAGGTGTCGGGTCATCGGAATCAACTCCAACTGTTTACATGATCGCACATTGATGTGCATTGTTGGCACCTGTTTACATGTCAATCATATAACCTGAACAGGATCAATACATCCACCTCTACCCCCAAGAGTAAAATGTCCAAGTGGTTCAGTAGTTCTTTAATGAATGGTTTCTTCATTAGATCGGTTCTGTCTGTTCGCTGCCGCTGCCATGTTTCTGAGTCAGCTACGTCAGAGCACAGCAAGAGGAGCATGCGCACTGCACGTCAACTCATCCCGATGGCCAATATTCTCCTATTGAACGGTTATTCCCAGGTATATCAGCTCCGTTCAGGTTATTCTATTCCGATTGAGGTGTACATGAGGGGATTTTAATCAGAATTAATTTGATTCGTATTATAAACGGAATATTATTAGGCTGCGTGTAAACGCAGTCACAGACAGGGCATTTAAAATGAAGCTACACATCGCGACGGGGATACTTGACATTCAGATCTCTCCAATACAGCCGCCTCTGATTCAAGCAGCGACAGCAATGCGGATCCCCGGTACTGTAGCTGACGGAACGGACCCCCTCATGGCCGCCTCCTATAAGGAACCATTTTCATCTTCATCTGGCAGCTTCCATGTTTCTTGGGGCATCCCTGAGGCGACACCACACCCTCCTCTCTGGCCCTGGACTCCTCTCTGCGAGCGGGAAATCACGCTGCACCTCAGGCTCGACCCACGGCTGCCATTTTGCATTTGCAAATGTGGTTACATGACGGCCGTGGGTTTGGTGACGTCAGCACCCTTTCTGGGATTGCGCTGCAAAAATGGCACAACTGCACGTCCAGCTCATTTACAATATTAATTCGTCTGTTTCCCCTTAATTTGCATGACGTTGGTCAACAGCCGCTCGTCCATGTGCAGTAAATGAAGAGCATGTAAATCTGGAGCGTGAGAGCTCATTTAATCTGCGACTCCAGCCGATTTTCTTGAATGTCCAAACACAGATGTGGACGGGCTCTGGCACTTTCATGTGACAGTTTTACATATAAACGCCATAATAAACAATGTCTGACTAAAATCCCAAATGAAAATGACATGGCACTCGGGCAGGGCGTCATCTCGCTCCTCACTGTGTAGCTGCTCAGCCCAGAGGTTCATGTCCGATAAGGCGGCAGTATAAAAGTCGAACAGATACGCGTCCACTCACCCCCGGCCGCTCTATTATGTTGTGCTGCTGCCACCCTCCACCATCCCCATCTTCCTGTGTTGTCTGTATGTTGCTTTCCATGAGGGGGGTTTTTACTCTATTTGCTCCCTCATTTTCTGTGTATGTGCTTGCTAATGCTTGAGGCAGGGAGTCTTCGTCTATGTACATCCACTCTGCCAAAGTCAAACCTATTTTCATGTCTATGGTATCTATAAATGGTCAAATCATCACGGGAGTGTCTTGACTGAACTTAAATCTTTCCCATCACCAACACTTGTCAAAGTAGGAAATGATTAGAACAAATCACAGTGTTGTCTACAGACTATTTTCAATCCAATACGATCATTTATTAAAGTATGAATGGAGGGCCTCATTTGGTCTAACATTTCTACTCACCTATTTGTAGATGAACTCCGTCCTCCGTTCCATCATTGTGACAAATGTATAAATGGCCCTGTCACACAAACGTCCACTCGCTTTGAGGTCCGTCAGTAATTTTGATTCCATTTATATTTTGGCCAAACAGGCCAGTCGCTCTTCACTTGTAGTGTTTCTTAAGTATGTACAACATTATTTTGTAACAAATAATCCACACTAGTGATTACAGCCATTTTGGATAAAATTAGGTTTTGCCGCTCTCTCTCCCAGCAATCGGCAGGCTTGTTTCAATGTGAGAATGAAAGCTAATTGGTATAGGAATGGGACAGCAATGCTTATTGGTTATTTATGCCGAAGGAGGAAAAATTCAATTTGCCTCCCTTCTGCCTTTTTTGAAAGCGTTTTTGATGGAAACAAATGACGTTGCAATATTTGAACATCCATTCTGATTGGTCAATTTAGTACAGAGAGGAGCCATTCTGCTGTCAGCCTCCTCTGGCCTGCGTGCAATGCAATCGATGAATGTGGGCATATGATGTCGCCTCCGTATCTTGGATAATTAAAAATAAAAAAAATCTCTCTATATATATTATGGTCATCGTCATCAAGGTATAAACAATTTTGTACGAAAGTGATAAAAGTCACTTTTATTGCTTTACCTACGATAATTTCTGAGTAATTTTTAAGGAGGTTCAGCCTCCCTTGCCTCCTCTGACCAGCCGCCACTGCTTGCATGGCAATATCAGTGTAAACTGTCCTCCCAGCCTAGTCCAGTACATTTTCATTGTACAAGAGGGTGGTGACACAGCAATCACAGAGGATAGCCGGCTATAATTCACCTTGTAAACATCCACATAATCCCTAGCTGCCGGGGGAAAATGTGAAAAAAGGAAAATGTATTAAAAGAATGTTTCACGTAAATCCTCCACAGATATATCACTGCTGTGGACCTCACAAGTGCCTTTATAGGAGCCCCATTCACACACATGATTGATCTGTTTGCCTGTACTGTGCAAGCAGGAAATCACACTGTTGACACACCAGAGAAAAGTCACTATTAGGTATTGTAGCCTCCCGTATTTTTTTCTGACATGGCCATAACAGTTTTAATATTTCTATGTGTATATAGGCAATTTATGAGCTGGGAGATGATTAATTCTCCCTTCACACAACCTTGGGTTTCTTATCCGAAACAACATTGTCTTCTAAGTGTGTTTAAATGAAAAATAATTTGACAACATTGGCGTTGTTAAATGACCTGCTACATGAGTACAGAAGTTATAACAATATTAATGTAAAAACATAATAATAATAATAATAATAATAATAATAACAATAACAATAACAATAATAATAATAATAATAATAATAATAATAATAATAATAATAATACAGCTACAAACACCATAAAACTTATTTTAGAATTATAAACATAATAATGGGCCAAATGGCTTGGAATCCCTGCGGTGAAATGTCTGGGGAATAGGGCCTAGAGGTAATAAAAAAGCTTTGAAGTGGACGGGAGCCGAAATCCCGACACAGAGCTACGAACCCAGGCCAACCGGCATTTCCAAAAGATGACATGGATTGACATCAGTCATAAATCAAGCCTTCTCCAATAGGACACTGGGGGCTGAAACCGAAATCCTATCTCACAAACTCAAGAACCAATTTTCAGGCATTAAAAGGCAGTGCACGGCATCTCTATCTCTCTCTCTCACCTGAACCAGTAACTTGCTGCCACAGCTCAACCTGTAGCTCTGTTGACAGAACCGGAACCAGAAACCAACTAAGTCTTTGCCGGCAACAGAAGAGTTAAACTGGGAGAAGGAGATTGAGCCGTATGAAAAATTCTTTAAAGAACTTTAGAAACTGCACCTGCCCACCTGTACCCATCTGATCAGTGGAGTTTTACAGCTGGACAATTGACTAAGTTGACTGAATACAAAAGTCATTTAAATAGCTATTGAGTCTTAAGAAACTTGACCCTTGGAACAAACAGGGCCCTGCTTTCCTCAAAGACTTTGTCTTCAAGTAACTACGGTGGAACCCTGCTTACAAAGAAGATTTTGTGCACAACCTTGGAGCCTTCAAACCAGTGGGAAATCTGTTTGGAAAAGACTCTACTTTTGCAAAACCCCAACTTGCAGGTGCATCGACTGAGTGGAAGTTCTTGGACAAAGCCGAACCAGACTGCCTTTGTTCCAAACCACATGGACCTCGTGCCGTGTGCTGTTATCTGAGCCCGAAGACAGAGAGGCCTCTCTGCGACGAAGTTCAGATAAGTTTAACAGTTTGGAGCTCATGATTCATGACATTTGAGAAATCAATTAGAAATGTTATTCTGTGAGTCATAAATGTTAGAATGTGTAATATCATTTAGTATTTTCTTAAATATAAATGAGTGCTGCATTAAACTGTTTTGTTTGACAATTTTAGAAATAAAATCTGTCAATGCCAAGAAATATCTTCTCATTCCTGTTTAACTGTTTAGTCTGAAATTGACACAAGTTAATAGACATTAGATTACAGGTGGCCCTGCCTATCCTTAATCATTGAACAGTAATCAATTAGGGAAAATTGTGGTAACAAGAAACGATGGGATCTTTCTCGGCACCCAAACATAAATGAGACTGATATATATAACGAGAAGTTATTTGACTTAAATACTAATCTGCATTAGTTATTTAATATCCGACTAACAATACTAATGAGATACTCAATACTCACCTTCGTCTTACTAAGCGGTATTGTAGTCAATGTGTTTGTAATTTTGTGATTTGTTGATCTTGAGTACATTTTAATTAGTTTTTGCCTTTTTGTATAACTAGTGTAGTGCTGCATTTTATCTTTGTTTTTAATACATTTGAGAATTTATATCTTTGGAATTGGTGTCTGTGTCCAATTATTGCAGAAATTGAGTTCTACAAGATTTTAGGATTCTTGATAAGGTGATAATTAAATTCACTTCTTTAAACTGAAATTTTCAAATTTATAAGTGTACCTTACGCTACAGTCTTCTGCAACATCCTGAACAGCAGAATCCTGAGCTTCCTGTCAGAGCACAGTGTGCTGCACAGAGGCCAGATCGGCTTTCTTCCCAATCACCGCACCACCGACCACATCTACACTCTGCACAACCTCCTCAACAAACAAGTACACGGCACCAACAAGGGGAAAGTCTTCGCTTGCTCCTTCGACTCCATCTGGCACCTCGGACTGCTCCTCAGACTGCTGGAGAGTGGCATAGGAGGGAAAACCTATGACATCATCAAAAACATGTACCAGGAAAACCAGTGCAGTGTGAAGGTCGGCCACAAAAGGACAGAGTTCTTCCACCAGGGTCACAGAGTGCGACAGGGCTGCAGCCTGAGTCCTACGCTCTTTAATATCTGTATTAATGAGCTGGCTTCCGTGCTGGAGCCGTCCTCAGCCCCAGGCCTAACTCTGCACCACTCCACTGTCAAACTACTGCTGTACGCTGATGACCTGGTCCTGCTCTCACCCACACAGCAGGGGCTGCAGCAGAGCCTGACCATACTAGAGCAGTCCTGCTAGGATTGGGCCCTGGAAGGCAACCTGGACAAGACCAGAATCATGGTGTTCCAGAAAACAGCCAAGAACCAGGCACAGAAATTTCAATTCTTTCTAAATGGCAACACGGTACAGCACACAACCAATTACACATACCTTGGTCTGGACATTAGTGCATCAGGGAGCTTCAATGCAGCTCTAAGTGCACTGAAAGTAAAGGCACGCAGGGCTTTTTATGCAATAAAAAAATGACTGTACAACTTAAAACCCTGTAAGATATTATTTGTTAGGATGTATTTTTAGTTACATTCAGTTAGTCAGTTAGTCCAAAATGCAGGAATCCTAACTGAAACAGAAACACATGATCACATCACTCCAGTATTGGCTTCTCTTCACTGGCTGCCCGTGCAATACAGGATAGACTTTAAAGTGCTCTTATTAACATTTAAAGCACTAAAGGGACTGGCACCTCCCTACCTAAAAGATCTCCATATTGAATACACTCCAGGTCGGCCACTCAGATCACAGGAAGCCGGTTACTTAGTGGTCCCTAAAATACACAAGAAAACCACAGGTGGTAGAGCATTCAGTTATAGGGCCCCGAAACTGTGGAACGATCTCCCTGCCAATGTAAGAGACGCCCCCTCTGTCTTAGCGTTTAAATCATGGCTGAAGACTCATCTATTTAGTCTCTGTTTTTCTAGCCCATAGTGCCGCCGGTGTGCCATGGACATGCAATTGCACAACTGTCTTTGGAAATTTCCTGCACTGCATGACCAGTATCTGAGCACAACTGCCTTCTTGTCTTTCAGCAACAGCCCCCTCTGAGGGTTCAACGTCCCCCACCATGGAAGTCTGATGAGGCACAACCCACCCCAGAGGCACCTCACCACGGAGGGTCAACGGGGCATCCACACCCAAGGTCTGACGAGCCATCGCCACCCAAAGTCTGTTGATGGTCCAACCCCCCCACCCCCGATGGCCAGCGAGAGGCCTCCTCCAGAGGGAAGGGCACAGCCAGCAGCACCGATCAAGAGCGCTCTGATCTCCTTGCTGCTGTAACAACTACACTGCCTGGAGGGGAGGAAACCATTAGGCCTAGGCCCTAAGCCGTGGACCCCCAGAAATTCATTTTCTCCTACAGGCCATCCATAGGAGTTTTTTTGTTTTTCTTTCCTCCGTGCCTAAATGGTTTATTTACTTAAATGTTCACTCACTTTATTCTAGAGCATGTCAAATGTTTACAGGACTATATTTTATTTTGTTGTATTTATGTATTTTATTTTGCTGTACGATTGTTGTATGTTTACCAGTCTGTAAAGCGCTCTGTGGCTACCCTGTGAAGGGCGCTATACAAATAAAAATTGATTGATTTGACGGATAGTATTGTTAATCCAGGGAGCATCATGTGTAAGTGAAGCTAATCTAACCTTGACTGGAGCAACTGTATGAAGAGTAGTAGTACAAAGGTGGTTAAATCTGTCAACTAGTAATTCAGTAGACAGAGACTGCAAAGGAAGTGATGGAGCTGAACTTATTATTTCAGAAAACCTTTGTACAGTTGAAGAATTAATGACACGGCTTTTAATAGTGTGGGAACCACTCTTTCTGGGTACAGATACAATGGCTTCAAATAAAATACAAGAGTGATCAGAGATATTTGGATCAATTATGGATGAGATATTAACAACTAGACCCCGAGAGATGACAAGATCTAAGGTATGGCCATGATTATGGGCAGGCCCTGAAACATGCTGAATAAAATCAAAATAATCCAGGAGCCTTAAAAGTCAATAGCCTTTGAATCAGCTTTATTATCAATGTGAAGGTTAAAATCTCCAAGTACAAAAATCCTATCATAATTAGTTGAAAGTATAGACAAATATTCAGCAAATTCAGACAGAGAAAACTGACTAGGTTTAGGTGGGCGATAAATTATTACAATAAAAATAGGTGGTTGGCTAGCTAATAACAGAGACAAGGATTCAAAAGAAGAAAGTTCCTCCCCATTTTTTTGTCTGCAGTTATAATCATTTTGGTAAATAGTAGCTAGCCCACCCCCGCGCCCTTCTGAACGAGCTTTCTGAACAAAAGTATAATTAAAGGAGAGGCTTCAATCAAGGAGATGTTCTAAACTAAGCCAAGTCAAAAAGTGAAAGTTTATAATGTGAAATTAAGTTATTGATAAGAGATTATTTATTTAATAATGAGCAAATAGTGAGTATGGCAAGACATCATTTTACATCTTCAACTACTGAAGGTGTAGCTGCGATGGTCGGGACTCTAATCAGATTATTTACATTAGCCGTTTGGAATGAACGACTGTGCCTACTACTATAATGCCTGGATGTTAATTTAATAGTCTTAATATGATTATTACAGGACAGCTCAGAGATTATACTGACATATAGTTTTTTCTGTACAGAAAAGGATTTAGAATCCGGAAGAATACCAGGATTGGGGAAATGTAGTCAACACTTAGGAAGATAAGAAATCAAATTATTTTACAAATTCTCAGCAAGTAGAGTTGAACACCTCCTGTTAGGATGTAAAAACTAGGTCTTTCCCAGGATATATCCCAGTTGTTAATGAATCCAATATTCTCCACAGCACACCAAACTTTTCACCAGTTGTTAAGAGAACAGTCTGCTAAAAGCTTCACAACCTCTGCCCATAATGGGCCTGAAATGATAATGTGTCTCTCATACTCTGTTAGCTTTTGAACGAGTTCTGTACAATGTTTTTTAAGGATCTCCGATTCTCTCAACCTTGTATCATTGGTGCCAGCATGTAAAACCACAGTAGAGATGTGTTTATGAACTAATTGAGAGGTAATATCTTTGACTCTAGCCCCTGGAAAACATGTCACACTTATTTTCTTTGTAATTCTAAAGGATCTACCAGCATGTTTAATAATGGAGTCTCCAACTAAAATAACCTCTTTATGTTGTGTTAGAGCATCAAATCTGTTCCTAATATTAAGCACAGGAACAGTAGGAGCAGCCTTAACTTTAGGCCCCTTCTGACAGTAATCCAATGCTGTTTATTCATGGTGGAGAGAGGAAGTGACGGCCAGTGCTCCAGCACCTCTCCAGGAACTAAGGGGTGAGCCCCAACATCCCGGATAGAAACTGGAGAGCCAGGAACACCCTCCTTCTCAGTGTGACTTAACGAGACACACCCTGTCAGTCTTGTATTATTAAAGCTGTCCTCTATGAATTGCTCAATTTTTATAATGTCCCTTAAAGTAGCAATATGATCTTCTAAGGCAACTGTTTTAGCAGCAATTTCCTGGTTAAAAAAGCATTTTTTACATGTAAAGTCACTAGTAAACTCAATATAACTTACCACAGTGAACATATTACACTGACAACATAACTTGCTTATCATCATTTTCAGAAAACATTACTATTAGACCACAGAAATAACAATAAAGTATCTAATTCTTACTTTTCAGAAGACAGTCACTTGAAATAAAACCTGTTACAGGCCTCCAGAGCTTCAGTAAAGCTACAGGCCCTGCTGCTTCAGTGGTGGATTGATGTAGATTGCAGGCCTCTGTGAGTCCACAGCTTTCCTGCTGCCTGGAGCTGAGATTCCTGCTGCCTTAGTGGTGGATTGAGGTATATTACAGGCCTCTTGACTGTAGATCCAAATCATCTACTTGTCTACTTGACACCAAGCCCACTAGCCTGCAATTGCTCCTCTGATTACTGGCATAATTAATTCCTCCCTCACTGCTGACATTGTACCTTCCACACTTAAGGTTGCTGCTGTTACTCCCATCCTTAAAAAATTGAATGCTGACCCTGATGACCTGAACAACTTCCGTCCCATCTCAAACCTTTCCTTCCTTTCCAAAACACTTGAGTGGGTTGTGGCTACTCGGCTTCAACTCCATCTCAGCTCCAAAAACCTTCATGAACCATTCCAGTCTGGTTTTCGTTCTGACCACAGCACTGAAGCAGCCCTAGTAAAAATCACCAGTGACCTTCTCTGTGCAGCTGACTCAGGGGTACTATCCATTCTCATCCTTCTTGACTTGAGTGCAGCCTTTGATACCATCTCCCATCCACTCCTCATAGAACGTTTAGCTGGTGTTGGTGTCACGGGTGTTGCGCTCTCTTGGTTTCCTTCTTACCTCATTGACCGTCAACAGTTTGTGCAAATTAAAAAACACAGATCAGGGTGTGCAGCTGTTTCACAGGGTGTCCCCCAGGGGTCAGTGTTGGGACCTCTTCTTTTCATAATCTACCTCCTACCGTTGGGCAAGATTATGTGTCATCACAAAGTCAATTTTCACTGCTATGCTGATGATACGCAGCTTTACATCTCCACCAGACCCACCATTCCCCTCCCTCCCACTTCCTTCATTAACTGTCTCCAAGACATTAGAAGCTGGATGAGCATGAACCTCCTCAAACTCAACAGCAATAAGACGGAGGTCATGCTTATCGGCTCTAAATCTATTTTCTAAACAGCACAACCTTAGTATTAACATTGATGGTTTTTCATTTCCGCTGTCATCACAAGTCAAAAGGCTTGGTGTCATCTTGGACAGCATGCTCTCGTTTAAACTCCATATAAAAGCCATCACCTGGACATCTTTTTTCCACCTCTGCCACATCTCCTGGCTTCGTCCTTCATTGTCACACGCCAGCACAGAAACCCTTATTCATGCCTTTTCCAGATTGGACTACTGCAATTCTCTCCTTACTGGTATCCCTATTAAACTCACCAATAGACTACAATTGGTCCAGAACTCTGCTACCAGAATACTCACCTGGACTAGATCATCTGAACATATCACCAGTCCTTATCCAGTTACATTGGCTGCCTGTGCACTACCGTATCGTCTTTAAGTTGCTCCTCCTTACTTACAAAGCCCTTCATAACCTGGCACCTACCTACCTGTCGGACCTCATCCCAGCCTCTGCCCCTTCCCACTCCCTCTGTTCCTCTTCTGCTAGTCTCCTTGTCACCCCCCTCTTCCGTCTCACCAACATGGGTGGCCGGGCCTTCAGCTACTCGGCCCCCAGGCTCTGGAACGCACTCCCCTCACACATAAAACAAGCAGACACTCTCATCTCTTTAAGAAAGCCTACCATCTATAGCCCTATGGCTACATTTTAGCTGAGGTTTCTTTTGTAACTGTCAGTCCCTTTGTATTTCTCTATCGTAATCTATGTTTATTGTATTACTTGATTATATATATGTCAACTTTGTGTAAGATGTCCTTGAGCATCTAGAAAGGCGTTCCCCAAATAAAATGTATTATTATTATTACTATTATTTCTCACCGACTGGAAAGCCACTCAGACGGAGGGCAGACCTTCCTGCATTACTACTGCAATCTCACATATTGTCGAGGAATCACAGCACCTCATCTTAGTGTGACACCAATACTTTAATGTGACAGTGTGTTAAAAGTGTGTGAATGGTTTTGTGCCAGCGCTTTAATGTTAGACAACAGATGAGAAGTCTCAGTGAATGTACACATGCAGATTCATTATTATTGCGGTTGTGATGTCCAAGAGTCCCAGCAGCTCCCTGCTCTCCTCTGCCCTCAGGGTCCGGGAGGGGCTTCAGCAGGACTCGTGGTCTTGAACGCTTACTGTGAACCTGAAGTGATGGGTGAACCACATGGAGCCCTAGAGCAGCCGCCTGAGGCAATGAGAGCAATCTGCACCTGCGCTCCTCAGCTCTGAGTTTGCGGGCCGGGAGGCGGTGCTGCGGCACTGACGCAGCGGACTGTGCGCCTCACACCACGCCGACTCTGTCGAGGGGACAAAGCGCTCGGCCACCTATGCTCCATCACCCTCTCCTCCAAGAGTTCCCATCAGCCAGACAGATGCGGGTCGACCAATAAATGGTTGATCAGGAGCAGCTGCCAGAAGGACCATTCAGAGGCCGTCTCCTCAGTGACTGCTTCACAATGATTTACACGCTGCCCACAACAGACCACACCGGTGAGGTTCAAGTGCAGCCAGAGCACTTCACACACACGTTACCCCGAGTCCAAGTAGTCGCCAGCGCTTTGTCAGGGGATGCGAGTCTCTGCATGCAAAAGAAGGGCGTTCTGGAGCAGTGATCCCAGTGATCCCTTCATCCACTACCCGAGAGGCCAGCTCTAGCGAAACCATGAACCTCGTAGCCCTGAACACTCACAGCCCACAGGTGTGTCCTACACACAAATTGCAACGTCACCGTTCATGGCTTTAGTTAGTTGCTAGATTTAAAAAAAAAAAAAAAATGTAATATCTTGACTGAAAACTAAAAACGATTCTTCCAATCTTAAATTCCTTGTTTGAATCTCGTCAGACTTCATCCCAATTATTTTACACACATCCCTATTTATCATGTGATTTCTGCTCAATTAAAATGCTGATTAATAATTTACTCCGTTGTGTGGCAATGTCTGGTACTCATCTATTTCCCTACATCCCGGTTGCCTGTCAAAGCCGCAGCACCTCGGTCTGGCAGCGTCTCCTCCTCAGGCCAGCAGCGGCGGGTTCTGGCACACCCGACTGCACAGGCCATCCTTTAGAGCCACACCAACATCACACACCCAGCACCCAGTCTCTCATCTTCACCCCCCCCACCCAAGTCCTCAACCCTGTACCAAAAACACCATACCACCAGCCCTGCCACCCTGAACAGCTACTGCCAAGAAATTAACAAATTTAAGGAGATGGAAAATTAAAACAACCCTCCAACACTGCAGTCTGTGTTCCTGTTTATCTGCTTCTCTGACTCTACTCGTGCTTCAGTCCTGCATGCTGCTGTAAGACTGCACTTGTACGACACGGTCACACTCGTGCTCCTTTTAATTTCCCCTCTGCTCCCTCCCTCAGCCCTTAACTGTGACTCCACATCTCATTTGCACTTTTACAGTCCAGGATGTAAGACACCATCTCATCTACACTGGTGTGCATTATGCCTGAACTGCACTGTACTATTGCTTCATATAGCTCATTGTGTACGTGGCCCTGGACAAGGGCATCTGCGAAGAAAAACAAGAATCACACGGATTAAAGCCGATGAATTAGGAGTCAGCGCTCACAGCCCCCCACCCCCCCCCCCCAACAGGAAGCAGGACGCAGGGCGGTTGAGAAACTGCACTTTATTGAGAGAGGGCTGCACACATAGACCCCACGGGCCCCCCCAACTTAGTCCTCCTCCTCGTCGTCCGCGCCGCCGGCACCAGCCTGGCCCTTCTTTGCATTCTTCCTCTTGACGCGGCCGGGGCGGCCGCCCCCGTAGGGCGAGCGCAGGGAGAAGTCGATGTGCTTCTGCGAGTCGAGGCGCACCACGAAGGAGGGGATGTTCACCACCTGCTTTCGCACGCTGCGGACAGAGGTGTGGGTCAGACTAGGCAGGCAGAGGCAACACGCACAACAGGGTACAGGACCACGGGGGGGGGGGGGGGGGGGGAGGACAGAGGAGAACGGAGGTGGGGGGCTGTGACTCCAGAGCCTCAGCCAGCTCTGCCCCCCCCACATCACAGCGCCCACGTTACCTGCTGTTGAGCTCCGGAGGCAGCACTGCGTCACACCGGCTGCGCTTGAGCCGAGGCCCGCCCACTCAGAGGTATACGGGTTATGAGCCCGAATTGACCCTTTTGAACTCTAACCCCAGCGAGTCGCCCTGGGACGGGGGAGGGGGGGAGGACTGGTGAGAGGAGGAGAGGCGCACAGTGAGGGACGGGTCTAACGCACGTCAGAGCCCTTGTGTCGGGGTCACGTCTGCATGGATGCACATGTCAGAGATAGCGGCGGGCGGGCCCTTACCGGATGTGCCTCTGGCGGATCAGCACCCTGGCGTGGTGGATGCTCTTGGCCAGCCCCAGTTTGAAGACCTGCGTCTGCAGGCGTCTCTCCAAGAAGTCCTCGACCTTAAGCCCCAGGATGTAATCCAGCTTCATCTTGCCCTCGTCCAGCACCCCGATACGCACCAGCCGGCGCAGCAGGGCGTTACCTAGGAGGGGGACCGCTGGTCAGGACCCCACCAGAACCCTGCCATCTTCACCCCCCCCACCCAAGTCCTCAAGCCGTCACGGCACAGACTTACCCACCACCCACCCTGGAGAGGCAACGGCACGCCGACTCACCCTCGAACAGCCTCTTGGGGTCCTTCTCGTCCAGCGTGAGCAGCTCTCGCGCCGCTTTCCTGATCTTGGCCAGCGTGAACTTCACCCTCCACACCTCCCTCTTGTTCCTCAGCCCATACTCGCCTGAGGAAGAGGGGGAACGTCAACACAGGCAGGAGAGAGAGAAACCGAGACACCAGTGTGTCTGTCTGGGCCTCATTGACGAGGAATTCTTGACACCATCATGGAGTCTGACAATTCAGTTAAATCACTGGCCGGCAGACTGGGAGAAGTGTGCTGTACTGTGCTATAGATAGTGCTGTATCAGTGTGCTGTAGTACTGTGCCAGACGCTGGCAGTGCGGTCTTGTATCGGTGTGCTATAGTACTGGGGCAGTGCGGTCAGTGTCTCACCAATGAGTTTGAGCTCCTGGTCGAGGCGGGTCTTCTCGAAGGGGCGACGGGGCGTCACGTACGTTTTCCTACACACCCAGCTCCTGGCGACGGGCATGATTGATCAACAGCACCTGAGGAGAGACCGCGATTAACACCGACCAGCCCAACCCAGCGGGCAGTCACCAACAGGCTTATAACCCGGCACAGGGCCCTGGGGTAGCCATGTCAGCACAACACAAGAGGGCTGGGGGCCCCAACGCTACCGGCCACCCGGCCAGGGGCCCCCACGCCACCCTCCAGTGAGTGAAGCACCAGATCCTGTAGTTCTCAAAGCGCTGGCTATTTTACATTGAGGACCTTTACTGACACATGAAACCTTGCGATAAATGACTATGAATACTGATGATTGCTGGATTGTTTCATTGCTTTGTGATTAACCACGGCAGTCCCTCTAGGCGCTCGATCCCATACCGTCTGCACTCTCCACACAGCGGGACCCCGTCCTCAGTCTAGCCGCTGAAGGCGTCCGTCCGTCTGGGCCTCATTGACGAGGAATTCGTGACACCAGAGGAGTCTGACGAGGCAGTTAAATCACCGGCCGCAGACGGACGGACAGCCGCGGAGCCGGCCCGACCAGCACCGCGCTCTTACCCGCACGTCTGCCAGGACAAGGCCCGCACACACCACGTGTCTCCAGCGCTGCCCCGCAGACGAACCCTGAACACGCAAACACACACACGCAGCCCGGCGGCTCAGACACACCACTAAAACAGTCCCGAGCGGCGGAGTCTGATTCCTGTGTGCGTTTCTATCTGAAACGGTGATGCAAACGGAGCGCCGCCATTACCTGACTGTCTCAGGCTCCCGCAGCAGAAAAGAGGGCGAGCATGCGCCGTCCGCGCACTTTATAGGAGGGGCAGGAACTACACTTCCCAGAAGTCTGAGCGAGAAACGCCTACAGGAAACAGAATGGTCTCCTCCCCGCTCACAGCGATGTGGTTAGCTGGGCTGGTCGTTTGTGTTGTTCCTGCTCTAAAGCCTATCTGAAACAGCTTTATTGAGAGATATAAATCAGACGTACGATATGGAGCGACCTCCTTCCGGCGCTTACTCAAGACGCATGTGTTCAGACTCTGGTTTAGTCCTTTACTCTCCTGTAGGATTGCACTTACACAACGTTTTGTCATATTCTTGCTTTTGCATTACTAGTACTGGTATTGTTTGATTTCCCCTATGCTCCCGCGTTTAACTGTGACTTCACATCTTGTCTGCACTTTCCAGCTTTTACAATCCAGGATGTAAGACTTGTATATTGTTTACTGTATATCTCCTATACACTTGTGTAAATTGGAATTTGTAAATTGCATTATGCTTTGAACTGCACTGTATTATATTCAGCAACAGATCTTATGTTTTGTAAGTCATACAATGGACAAGGGCGTCTGCTAATAAATAATAATATACATTTTTCTGCACGACACAATTCTGTTGGTTGAATCCTGAATAAGAGCTGATTCCTGTCTCTAGATACAGACGCGCATGTTTCTCTGCATCGTGCAAACAACTTCCCGACTCTCCCTTATTGCGCAATTCTCCGAGCCACGTCAGGCGTCACACTACATCTCCCACAATGCCGAATGCTCAGCGCCGAACCTCTCAGCAAGAGCGCATGGCCGCAGTGCAGGCTGGGAACTGTAGTGTTTTCGGCCAATGCCAGCCCGGTGCGCTTCCGCATTTCTCTCCGGCAGTCTGGTGGGGCCGGCCGTGCTGTGCTGCCAGGGAGAGTGTTGTCCGTGTTGTCCGTGTGTTGCGTCTCTCACTTTCTATTTCTCCACAAACCTGGCAGCTTTGATTATTGACTCTGTACCGGAAGTCTTTCAATCGCAGAAGCTCATCGAACAGCTCTGTTCGGGACTGGCACTTCCAATATCCAATCGAAAGGCAAAACGCAGGGGAGAAGGCGGGAATAAGGTCTGACAGTGACCATTCGCCTGGCAGAATTGACCGCTGTGGGTGGAGCCTGTGTTTAGATATGCAGCGGCACCAGGAAACAGCGCAGAGACGCTGGCGCGGCGCACGGAGCTCTGCAGTGCGAATCAGGTAGTCAATCAATCAATCAATTAATTAATTAATTAATGTGTGCGTGTGTTTGAGTGACAGAGTGAGAGAATGTTTGTTTGTTGTGTGTTGTGTGTGTGTGTGTGTGTGTGTGTGTGTGTGTGTGTGTGAGAGAGAGAGAGTCAGTGTCAGTGATTGAATGAGTCAGTGAGTGAATGAGTGAATGTTTGTTGTGTGTGAGCGTTGTGTGTACACCTCTTTGTATCTCTGTATCTCTCTCTACTTCTCAGTTCTGTGGTTTTGCCGCTCTGGTTACCACACAGTGATAATCTGTGTGTGTGTGTGTGTGTGTGTGTGTGTGTGTGTGTGTCTTTGGAAAGAAGATAACATTCAATATTACATCCATTCAAAAACTACAGAAACATTCATCCTCCTGTATCACACTACTGTACTGTGTCACACTACTGAATCACACTATATACTGTGCTGTGTCACACTGTACTGTATCACATGCACAATAGGAATAATGACAGTAATACTGTGCTGATGGAGCCTTTGTGTGTTTCTGATCAGGGGATGTCTCCAGATGAGCTGGTGTATGTGGGGGTCCTCCTCACCTCCATCCCCATCGGCTTCCTGTTCAGACACCTCAGTGAGTGACTCTGATACTACACACTGACACACACACACTACTGCACACTGACACACACACACACACTACTGCACACTAATACACAGTACCGCACACTGACACACACTATATTATGCTGTATTAATCTTACTGTAATCTCGGTGCACCAGGTCCCCCAGTCAAGCAGGGGGCAGCGCTACTCCTCGGACTGTGTGTCACACTGGGGACCTGTGGCCTCCACAGCATCCACTCTGCTGTCACTGTGCTGGGCACCTGGGCCATCATCACTGCGCACTGGAGGTACAGCACTGAGACTGACACACTAATGATGCTCTGACTGACACACTGAGTGACTGATTGACACACTAATGATGCTCTGACTGAGTGACAGACTAATGACACACTCCTCTCTCTCTCTATCTGTGTTGGTGAAGCAGTTAGTTAGTCTAGTTATCCCCCTCTCCCTTTCTCCCCTCCAAACCTTCCCCTTCTCCCCTCTCTCTCCCTCTCTCTGTAGGAGGGCTCCCTCTCTCTGTCTGGGATGGACGTTTCTGTACCTACTGTTCTTCCGTCTCGCCCACCTGGCCGGCCTGCCACCCCCCCCCCCCTTCGCCAATGCCATCCAGCTCCTCCTCACTCTGAAGGTGAGACTGTCTCTGTTTGTGTCTCCATATGTCTCCAAGTCTCAGTGTGTCTCTCTGTATGTGTATTTCTCTGCGTCTGTGTATCTCGGTGTACCTCTGTGTCTCTGTGTGTATCTCCGTGTGTCCCTCTGTCAGGGTCTCCTGTAGAAATGTGCATAGGTAAGGTGGTCTGATACCGAATTATTGAGGCTGGGGGTGTGATTGCGTGTTGTTGAGAGGGAGTCGTGGGTAGGGGGGTGCTTGCAGATCGGGTTTAGCTGTGGTGAACGAGGGTGACATTTTTGAATTAGGAATCGACAATTTTTTGTATGTTCTCCCCGCCCCTTTTTGTAGTCTCCAGTTATGCTCCAATGGCCGCCGCTGCGCTTGGGGAGGGTTAGGAAGTATGATTGGGCTCCTCTGATCCCACTGTCCGTTATTTTGCACTCTGCAGGCTGTAGGGAGCACTGTGGAGTAGTGATTAGGGCTCTGGGCTCATAACTAGGCTCTGGGTTCAAATCCCGGTTGGGGCAGTGCTGTTGTACACTTGAGCAAGGTACTTCACTTAGATTGCTCCATTAATAATGCCCAGCTATATAAATGGGTACAAATGTAAATCGCCCTGGATAAGAGCATCTGCTAAATGACAAATATTATAATGTAATGTAGGGAGACTCAGAGGGGGGGCCCCTTAAACCCGCAGGCGCCCAGGCAGCCCAGAGAGTCTGCAATTAGACAGAACCCCTGTCTGCATCTCTGATCGCATGTGTAATCACGGTGTCGGTCCACCTCCATCTCTCTTTCAGATGATCAGTCTGGCTCATGATGTTCGTGATTTCCACCTGGCCAAGAAGGGGGAAATGACATCACTCTCCAAGTCCCCTGTGATTGGTGGGCTCACCCGAGAGCCCTCCCTCTATGACATCATCTCCTACAGCTACTGCTACATTGGAATCATGACAGGTGAGGCAGAAATTCCTCTCTCCCAGTCACAGTCTGTGTCCAGTCACAGACTTTCTGAATTAATCCTCTCTTCCCTCTCTCAGGTCCCTTCTTCCGGTTCCAGACCTACCAGGACTGGGTGTGTCAGAGAGAGCCCTGGACAGGCTGGCTGCCAGGGGCCACGGCACTGGCGTCCAGGCTTCGGCTCGTCCCCGTGTTCGGGGCCCTGTTCCTGGGGGCCGATGCCCTATTCCCCCTTGCCTTTGTGCGCAGCCCCGCCTTCCCAGACAGCCACTTCCTGTTCCGGTACGTGGGCCCCTTAACCTGTGCTGACAGGTGGGGGTGCAGAGAACTGTCAGGAGGGAGATATCAATAAAGCTTATTGAATTGAATAAGTCCGTTACTCAGTCAGTGTTTGTATTCACGGTCCCTCTCTCAGTCTGTTCTACATGTCGGCCGTGTTCTTTGTGTTCCGGATGCGTTTCTTCGCCGCGTGGCAGCTGGCTGAGGGGAGCTGTGTGAGCGCAGGCCTGGGGGGGTACCCCCGGGGCACCAAGGCCAAGCCTGGGGGGGGGCCCACTGTCCAGTACAGGTCAGTCATTGGAGGTTGTCTCTGTGTCTGTGTGTGTCTCTGTCTCTCTGTCCCAGTGTGTCTCTCTGTTTGTGTCTCTGTTTCAGTGTGTCACAGTGTGTCACTGTGTCTCACTGTGTCTTTCTGTGTCTGTGTGTCTCTCTGTATCTATGACTGTCTCATAAGCCCCTCCCCCTCCCTCTCAGTGCTGTCCAGGGAGACCCAGACTCTCAGTGTGACTTTGAGACGGTCCGGAACATCGACTGGTACAACACAGAGTTCTGCACACGGGTCAGACACGGCATGCGCTACTGGAACATGAGTGTGCAGTGGTGGCTGCACAGCTACATCTACAACAGCGCACCCTTCAGGTCATACGTGCTGCGGTAACTAACTCTAGTGTCTGTAGTGTCCAGTCAGTCAGTGTTAATGTGCTGTAGTGTCCAGTCAGTCAGTCAGTGTTAATGTGCTGTAGTGTTCAGTCAGTCAGTGTTAATGTGCTGTAGTGTCCAGTCAGTCAGTCAGTGTTAATGTGCTGTAGTGTCCAGTCAGTCAGTCAGTGTTAATGTGCTGTAGTGTCCAATCAGTCAGTCAGTGTTAATGTCAGTGTTAATGTGCTGTAGTGTTCAGTCAGTCAGTGTTAATGTGCTGTAGTGTCCAGTCAGTCAGTCAGTGTTAATGTGCTGTAGTGTCCAGTCAGTCAGTGTTAATGTGCTGTAGTGTCCAGTCAGTCAGTCAGTGTTAATGTGCTGTAGTGTCCAGTCAGTCAGTGTTAATGTGTTGTAGTGTCCAGTCAGTTGAATGATCTAGCGTCTCTTTCTCTCCTTCCCTCTCTCGCTCAGCGCTGGCTGGACGATGCTGGTCAGTGCGTTCTGGCACGGGATCCACGCTGGCTACTACCTGTCCTTCCTCACCGTGCCGTTGTGCCTGTGGGCGGAGTCGTCTGTGGAGCGTGGGGTGAGGGCGAGGCTGGGCCCAGGGGGACAGGGCCTGTTCGACTGGGTGCACTGGTTCCTGAAGATGCGCTGCTACGACTACATGTGCATGGGCTTCGTGCTGCTGGGCTGGAGGGACACGCTGCACTACTGGGGCTCCGTCGGGTACTGTGTCCACCTGCTGGCTGTCTGCGCCGTCGCGCTGGGCGTTGCGCTGGGGCCTGTCGGCGAGAGGCAGGGCAGGGCAGGGGGGCGGGAGAGGGAGGTGGGGAAGAGAGAGAAGATGGAGGGGAAAGCAGAGTGAAGAGAAGAGTAATAATCGGGAGGGTGCAGGGGGGGAGGAGAGACGAGAGGGAGGGAGACAACGGGGGTGAAACACTGAAATGGAATATGTTTGTACTGGTCACGGGACCCATATAAGGATATTATTTTGTATCTGTCGACTGAGAGAAACTGCAGTCACAGGACCTGAGCTGCTGGGAGTTGTAGTGTGTTTTGTGTTTTTATTTTTTCCCAGCTTACTTTTCTTAAACTACACTACCCAGCAGGCCTTGTTATGGCTGTTAATGGCTGTTACTAGCAAAGGCTTCTGGGAGCTGTAGTGTGCTGCAAAGACGGGACTGAGGGAGGGAGAGAGAGAGGAGAGAAGGAATAAAATGCAAGTGGTGCCATTCATTTTATTTTAATATTTATGTGACTCTTTTTGTGTAATTTGTGGTAATATCTCTGACTGTGTGTAAGGTGACTGTTTATAGCAACACATTTCACAGGAGAGATCAGCATCCTGGACAGCTCCCAGCATTGCTGGCCAAAGCAGTTAGTGTCAAAGGCTGCTGGGAGTTGTAGTCCACTGCGGAGAGAGTGTGAGTGTGAGAGTGTATGTGTCTGTGAGTGAGAGTGAATGTGTGTGTGCGTGCGTGCGTGTGAGTGTCCGTGTCCGTGTCCCTGTCCGTGTCTGTGTCCATGTGTGGCAGAGGAGATGGATATCCCAGCATCCCTTAATCAAGAGTTCTGTTGGGTTGAAATGCACTAGTGGGATCTGTCCTAGGGATCAATGACAGGGGTATTGTCAAAGGCTTCTGGGAGTTGTAGTTCTAAAGTGGGGGCAGGGTCTTCTGTATTTGTATTGTCTTTCTGATTAATATTAGTACATATATTAGTGTATCTGTGTCTGTATTTTTAAAATACAAGTCAAAGCCTGCTGTGACACACGAATTGGTGATGGGGGTTCATGGGAGGCCAGGCATTGCACAGCTTAAGCCAGCGTTAAAGGAACCGGGTTTTAAGACACACAATAAGAAGACTACACCTCCCAGAGCACTGGGAGATGTAGTCCGATGTTACTGCGCTGTGAGTGAATACTGCACTCCTCCTATTGTCTGTCCTGGACTCTCCTCTACCCCTGCCCATGGCAGCAAGCACTGCCTCCTTCAATAAGGACAGCAGAAAGCAGTAACTCTGCAGTTGAGCTGTTAGTTCAATGAACCCTTGAGAGCTGTTTCAGCCTCATGCCTTTACATTACATTATTTGTCATTTAGCAGATGCTCTGATCCAGGGCAACTTACATTTGAACAGCTGGGTATTTTACTGGAGCAATCTAAGTGAAGTATCTTGCTCAAGGGTACAACAGCACTGCCCCACCCGGGATTTGAACCCACAACCTTCCAGTTATGAGTCCAGAGACCCACCCACTGCCCATTGCTGCTCCCCTGACCCCGCCCCTGTCAAACACTGGGCCACACCCACCCTCTCCTCCCTCTGACCTTTGATACTGTACAGTCATTGTAATACAGTGTGCAGTTTTCATACGGCAGACTTCTCTGTCTTTACTGGGGGGTGATACAGTACAGCACAGTGTGACAGTACAGTGTGACAGTACAGTGTGATACAGTACAGTGTGATACAGTACACCACAGTGTGACACAGTACAGTGTGACAGTACAGTGTGATACAGTACACCAGTGTGACAGTGCAATGTGATACAGTACAGCAGTGTGACAGTATAGTACATAGTGTGATACAGTAGTATGATACAGTACACCACAGTGTGACACAGTACAGTGTGATACAGCAGTGTGACAGTACAGTGTGATACAGTATACCACAGTGTGATACAGCAGTGTGACAGTACAGTGTGATACAGTATACCACAGTGTGACACAGTACAGTGTGATACAGTACACCAGTGTGACAGTATAGTACATAGTGTGATACAGTAGTATGATACAGTACACCACAGTGTGACACAGTACAGTGTGATACAGTTAATTGTGACAGCACAGTACAGTGTGATACAGTGCAACACAGTGCAGTGATACAATAGAAGTTATTCATAGAAACACACAGCCAACTCAGCAGAGGGCATCACAATATGAATGCAATCATGTCATTATGAATATTTATTTCAGTATTAATATAAGTGCAGATATTATTATCAGTATTTATTTCACGATTATTAGTACTGATATCAGTATCAGTATTGTCAGTAGTGATTATCAGTCCTGGACGATGAAGGACTGTTTTGTGTCTCAGGTTCACCACAGTTATCTGGACAGACAGACAAGCAGACGCACGCAGCGAGACACGGAGCCTGACAGACAGACAGTCAGCTACAGTCCACACGGAGAGACGGAAGAGAAAACCACACACCAATTCCTGCCTTTTCACCAAAATGTCATCAGAAATAAATTGGATACAATTAAATAATGGTATCAGACATGACGCGGCGCTGCGGCCGAGCAAGATTTGCTGTCTGTAAACAAAGCGAGAAAACAGAGGGATAGAGATAGAGAGAGAGGGAGGAGGGGGAGGGGGAGGGAGACACACACACACACACACACTCTGACTGACAGACAGACGGAGCGGCTCGGAATAATCCCTGCCGTTTGTAATGGAGCGTCGTATTTGAAAATAACAGGCGAGCCGGGAAGAAAGAGAGAGAGATAGAGAGAGGGAGAGAGAGCGAGAGAGAGAGAGATCTCATTGTGAATCTTGCCATTTAAATCTCCCTCTTTTTCGGGGAGCGGAGAGAGAAATCTTCCTATATAATAATCATTCAAATAACCACCATCATAAGACCAGCAGCGTCCGGGCAGCGACGCCGCCGATCCGGGAGAGGATGAAGAGGATGAAGGGGATGAAGGGATAATTCACAATATCCACGATATCCGCGGTATCCGCGTCCATCCCAGAGCGGCGGAGTGAGGGCGAGGAGAGCGGACCGGACCGGACCGGAGCGCAACCGGGGGACAGGCCGAGCGGCTCTCCGTGCCCATTGCGTTTGATTTTATTTCACTGTCATCATCATCATCATCATCATCATCATCATCATCATCATCATTGTCATTAATATATTTGCTGGGGGGCGGATGAGGCGCGCGCCGCGGGGATGCTCGCCCGGCGCCGCGTGACCGCGCTGCTCGTGCTCGCCATGTCCTCCTTCAGCCCGGAGCGCGCGCTCGGAGCCCCGCGCGGGCCAGACGGTGAGTGGGGGAGCTGGGGGCACCATGCACACAATACAATACAGCACCGTCACTGTGTGTGACAGAGACACGGCCTGGCCATAAAATACACAATACAATCACATGAAATAAACGCGTTACTGTCCGCAGTGAGAGAGAGAGATCCTAGAATAACGATGATAACAATGACACTGGAATAACGATGATGATAACAATGACACAATGACAATAAGTATCCAGAGCCTCGGCTCCTCTCTGATTGTGACGCGAAGTGACGCTCTCACGCATGCGAGCTGTGCTGCTGCTGCTGCTCTGTTGTTCTAGTTGTTGCTGTTCTTGTGGTGCTGATGGTGAGGATGAGGATGATGCTGGCGCTGTGTGTGCGGCAGTGAGGTGTGTTGCGGTGTGTATCAGTTCAGACGCACACACAGTGGGGGGGTTCGGTGGCACTAGGCCTCTTCGGATTGTGAACCTGTATCACTGCACACCTCAACACACAAACTCTCACACACTCTGTGTGTGTTAGTGTGAGCGTGTTTGTATCTGTGTGTGTGTGTGTGTGCGTGTGTCTATGTTAGTGTGAGTGTGTTTGTATGTGTAGTGAGTGAGTCTGTGAGTCTCTGATCTGGGGATTGTTGTGTCTCTGATGTAACAAGCCTGAGAGACTAACTGTAGAGCTGTCATCACAGAGAGAGGGGGAGGGAGAGAGAGAGAGCGGGAGAGGGATACAGAGATGGACAGAAAGAGAGAGAGAGAGAGAGAGACACACAGACAGACAGAGAGACAATGAGAGACAAACAGACAGAGAATGTAGGTGTGCTTGTATTGTATACATTCTTCCTGCCCCTGTGTGTTCCCTGCCGTATCCCAAGCCCCTGTGTTCAGGGGCGGCCAGTGTGTTCGGAGGTTCACTGGTGCTGTTCATGTGTGTTTATATGTGCTTTGGCAATATTACTCATGTCTGTCATGCCAATAAAGCACTGACAGATACAGACAGAGAAAGACAGATACATATATAGACAGACAGAAAGAGAAGGATACAGATACAGAGAAAGACCACGTGGAGAGACAGACAGGGCAGTCCAGACACAACACCAAGTCTTAGAGAACATGCTCCAACACCTCAGCCATGTGTACCCCCCCTCTCTCTCTCTCTCTCACACACACTCTCATATACACAGCATCCCTCCCCCCCCCTCTCTCTCTCTATCTCTCTCTCTCTCTCTCTCTCTCTCTCTCTCTCTCTCAGTCACTTCAGGGCTCCAGTTTTAATAATGCTCACCACCCCTTCTCTTTTTCACAGATGGCTCGCTTCACTCAGTCGTCCAATCAGAGGTACAATATTAAAGATGCCCCTCCCCTTCTTCTCTCACCCCAAATGGTTTCTCCCAGAAACTTGAGTGATTATTCTAACCTCTACTTACTTTCCCCCCTATTCTCTTAAACTGGTCTTTTCCTCTATAAAAATCCCAGTACCCCCCCACCCTTCCTGCACTCCAGGTGATATTTCCCAGGGAATGCCTTAATTTAATCTCTCCTTTCAAAACTGGAATGGTTTCCCCCAGTTATAGCTCTAACCCACTCCAAACCCCTTTGACTTTCTCTCGAATGGTTTCTTTCAAAGTGAAACTATTTTGACTACCACCCCCCCTTGGCACTTACAATGGCCTCTTCTGCTTCTTCCTCTGAACTGGACCCCTGTATCTGTCCTCAGTGGTACCTCCTCTGACTTTCACTTTGTCTTCAAAAAAATTAATTAATCCTCCTTTGAATTTTAAACTAATTATAATTTTATTTTCTGGTTTCCTTGCTGTACTAGCACAGGCTCTCTCTCCCTCTCTTCCCTCCCCATCACATCTTCTCTGGGTCTCTCTGTCATCCTCAATGATGTGAATGTACTGTAGTGTCCAGCCTGGTAGATATATTGTAATAACTCTCTCTGTCTCTATCTTTTCCCTCTCTCTCCCTCTCTCCCTCTCTCCATCAGTGCCGGACGCTCGGGGCCACTCCCTGGCCCCTCCGCCCTCGGTTGTGGTGGTGGTGTCCTGCTCTGGCCTCGTCTCCTTCATCCTCCTGCTGCTTGCCTGCCTCTGCTGCAAGAGGGGAGGAGTGGGGTTCAACGTGAGTCTGTGTGTGTGGTTTTCATTACGATGCTCCTCTATTTTCTGTCTAATCATTTTTTCCAAAGTATTACATGTAAAATGTTGGAGAAAATGATGAGACAGAAAATAGAGGAGCATTTTAATGAAAACCATATTCTTGGAGATTGTCAACATGGGTTTAGACGAGGCAGATCATGTCTTACTAATTTATTAGAATTTTTTGAACATGCAACTGCAGCTGTAGATCATGTGAAAGCATATGATATGATATACTTAGATTTTCAGAAAGCTTTTGATAAGGTTCCACACCAAAGACTGATCCTCAAATTGGAAGCTGTAGGCATTCAGGGTAATGAAAGTAGATGGATTATGAACTGGTTGATGTCTAGGAAACAGAGGGTGTCGGTTAGAGGAGTCACTTCTAACTGGAGTGAGGTTGTTAGTGGAGTTCCACAGGGATCAGTACTAGGGCCTTTGCTTTTTCTAATCTATATTAATGATCTGGACTCTAGGATAGTTACCAAACTTGTCACATTTGCAGATTATACTAAAATAGGTGGCTCAGCAGATACAATCTTGGCAGCACAGGCTATTCAAAGGGACTTAGATAATATTCAGTTGTGGGCGACACCTGGCAGATGAAATTCAATGTGGACAAGTGCAAGGTAATACATGCAGGTAATAAAAATGTCCACTATAATTACACTATGGGAGGTACAGATCTAGATGAAGTAACGCATGAGAAAGACCTAGGAGTCTATGTGGACTCCTCACTTTCTCCATCCAAGCAATGTGGGGAAGCAATAAAAAAGGCAAACAGAATGCTAGGGTATATTGTCAAAAGTGTAGAATTTAAAACAAGGGAAGTAATGTTAAGACTGTACAATGTGCTAGTTAGAGCTCATCTGGATACTGTGGACAGTTCTGGGCTCCACACTTCAAGAAAGATATCGCTGCTCTAGAGGCAGTTCAGAGGAGAGCAACCAGACTTATTCCAGGTCTGAAGGGAAAGTCCTACTGAGAGACTGAGGAACTGAACCTTTTCACCCTGGAACAGAGGAGACTACGTGAGGACTTGATTCAAGTGTTCAACATCATGAAGGACATCAACCACATCAAACCAGAGGAGCTTTTCCAGATCAGCAGGGACACACGGACCTGGGGACACAAATGGAAATTGGGCTTCAAGGCATTCAAGACCGAAAACAGGAGACACTTCTTCACACAGAGAGGCGTCACAATCTGAACAAACTCCACAGCGATGTGGCTGAAGAGACAATTTGGGAACATTAAAAAACAGACTGGATAGGATCCTTGATCACCTAGTTATTGATGGACACCAAACAAGCACGATGGGGCGAATGGCCTCCTGTCGATTCTTATGTTTATATGTGTTTGTGTCTGTACTGTGTGTGTGTGTGTACTGAACTCTGTTAACCTCTCTCTTTCTCTCAGGAGTTTGACAATGCTGACGGGGAGGAGTGTTCAGGAGGGTCCAGCCCCCCTCCAGAGGACAGTCTCTCGTCCTGCCCCTCCCTGCCAGAGGTTTACACCCTGCCCCTCAGAGATCGGCCACACTGCCCCCTGCAGGACACTGCGGGTACTGCAACCACCACTGTATTGTGTGTGTCTGTACTGTGTGTGTGTGTCTGTACTGTATTAACTCTCTCTCTCTCTCTCTCTCTCTCTCTCTCTCTCTCTCTCTCTCTCTCTGTCAGGCTCAGAGTCTCAGTGCTTCAGGAGACACACGCTCAATTACCTGCAGGAGATTGGGAACGGCTGGTTTGGAAAGGTACCATATACTGAGTCACTGACTGACTGAGAGACAGACACACATCATACTGACTGACTGACACACTGACTGACTGACTGACTGACTGACACACTGACTGACTGACTCACCGACTGACACACTGAATCCCTGACACACTGACTCTCTCTCTCAGGTGATCCTGGCCGAGGTGAGTGACAGCTGTGCCCAGGTGTCTCAGGCGGTAGTGAAGGAGCTGCGGGTCGGCGCCGGTCCGCTGGAGCAGAGGAAGTTCCTGTCCGAGTCAGAGCCCTACAGGTACTGCAGAACACACACAGTACAGTACACACACAGTACAGACACACACACACACACACAGTACAGACACACACACACTATACACACACACACACTACACACACACACACACAGTACAGACACACACACACTACACACACACACACACACAGTACAGTGTGTTTATATTGACCCTCTCTCTCTTTCTTTCTGTCAGGAGTCTGAATCACCCAAACATCCTACAGTGTCTCGGTCTGTGCAGCGAGAGCCTCCCATACCTGCTCATCATGGAGTTCTGCCAGCTGGTCTGTCTGTGTGTCTCTCTGTGTGTGTGTGTTTGTGTGTGTCTGTGTCTGTGTGTGTGTGTGTGTACTGTACTGCCTGTGTGTGTGTATGTGTGTACAGGTTTTCGTGATATATGGGCACTTTTTTCAGGTTACAAACTGGTAATTACTAGGTTATTATGCTATAAATGTGAAATGTGGGGACTTTGTCTAGAGTCCCCATGAGTCAAATCGCTTAAAAAACATACTAAATGATGTTTTATTGAAATGTAAAAATGCAGAAAGTTTTTTGTGAGGTTTAGGGTTAGGGGATAGAATCTATAGTTTGTACAGTATAAAAATCATTATGTCTATGGAAAGTCCCCACAAGGATAGCAAAACAAACGTGTGTATGTGTGTGTACTGTGTATGTGTGTGTGTGTGTGTGCAGTGGTGTATTTAGGGGGGTACTACGGGACCATGGCAAGTCTGGAATAAATAGGAGATTCTTGTGTAGCCGGTGCATCGGGGCTCCTGCTCAAGATTCGCCTCCCTGAGCTCCGCACCGCAGGAGAGCGATCAGTCACTGCGCAAAAGCACCAGGTCTCCTCTGAACTGTACTGACCTTACTGAGGGTAACGTCCCCTGTGATGAGCTCATGTGATTGACCAGCACCAGAAACCGCATCTAGTTTCCTGCATAATGTCTATTTTTCGCTAGGTGCGTCCCATAGTGATGTGTGGTTGGGAAAGCAAAATCTGCCTGATTTCATGGACTTCATGTAGATTTAAATTTCACAGCCACGACCACACCCACACTGCTCCATGTTGTCACATACATCCACAGCCCAAACCCACGCTGCTCCGTGTTGTTACACATGTCCATGACCACACCCACACTGCTCCATGTTGTCACACATGTCCATAGACCACACCCACGCTGCTCCGTGTTGTCATATGTCCACAGACCACACCCACGCTGCTCCGTGTTATCACACACGTCCAATGCTTCCTCAGTGCCTCTAGAATGGGTTCAAATGGGAGTACTTAAAGAAATTAGGAAAATTATTTATAGGCTGCTAACTCAATTATTCCAAATGACACTTAGAACAGGGGATGTGCCAACTGACTGGAAGACAGCAAATGTCATACCAATCCACAAGAAAGGGGACAAAACCAGGAAATTACAGACCAATCAGTCTCACCTGCATCACCTGTAAAATGTTGGACAAAATTATTAGACAGAAAATAGAGGAGCATCTTAATGAAAACCATATTCTTGGAGATAGTCAACATGGGTTTAGACAAGGCAGATCATGTCTTACTAATTTATCAGAATTTTTTGAACATGCAACTGCAGCTGTAGATCACGTGAAAGCATATGATATGATATACTTAGATTTCCAAAAAGCTTTTGATAAGGTTCCACACCAAAGACTGATCCTCAAATTGGAAGCTGTAGGCATTCAGGGTAATGAAAGTAGATGGATTATGAACTGGTTGATGTATAGGAAGCAGAGGGTGTCGATTAGAGGAGTTGCTTCTAACTGGAGTGAGGTTGTTAGTGGAGTTCCACAGGGATCAGTACTAGGGCCTTTGCTGTTTCTAATCTATATTAATGATCTGGACTCTGGGATAGTTAGCAATGATTCTAAAATAGGTGGCTCAGCAGATACAATCTCGGCAGCACAGGCTATTCAGAGGGACTTGGATAATATTCAGTTGTGGGCGACACCTGGCAGATGAAATTCAATGTGGACAAGTGCAAGGTAATACATGCAGGTAATAAAAATGTCCACTATAATTACACTATGGGAGGTACAGATCTAGATGAAGTAACGCATGAGAAAGACCTAGGAGTCTATGTGGACTCCTCACTTTCTCCATCCAAGCAATGTGGGGAAGCAATAAAAAAGGCAAACAGAATGCTAGGGTATATTGTCAAAAGTGTAGAATTGAGAACAAGGGCAGTGATGTTCAGACTGTACAATGCACTAGTTAGAGCTCATCTGGATACTGTGGACAGTTCTGGGCTCCACACTTCAAGAAGGATATTGCTGCTCTAGAGGCAGTTCAGAGGAGAGCAACCAGACTTATTCCAGGTCTGAAGGGAAAGTCCTACTGAGAGACTGAGGGAACTGAACCTTTTCACCCTGGAACAGAGGAGACTACATGGGGACTTGATCCAAGTCTTCAAAATCATGAAAGGCATCGACCACATCAAACCAGAGGAGCTTTTCCAGATCAGCAGGGACACACGGACCGGGGGACACAAATGGAAATTGGGCTTCAAGGCATTCAAAACGGAAAACAGGAGACACTTCTTTACACAGAGAGTAGTCACAATCTGGAACAAACTCCCCAGCGATGTGGTAGAAGCTGAAAGTTTGGGAACATTTAAAAATAGACTGGATAGGATCCTTGGATCACTTAGATATTAATGGACACCAAATGAGCACAATGGGTCGAATGGCCTCCTCTCGTTTGTAAACTTTCTTATGTTCTTATGTTCTTATAATACTATTTAAAGAGTTGAGGAGGTCACGAGGAGTTTTGCACTTTGTAACCAATTGTATACTGTCTCGTGGTCAGGGTCAGGTCAGAGTCAGGTCAGGTCAGGGTCAGGATGTTACAACTCAGTTTGGGTTTTTATGAGGAGAATTTTTAACATCTGTCTGCCTGCCTGTCAGTCTTACCCCTTTCCCCCCTCTCTCTCCCTCTCTCTCTCTCTCTCAGGGGGATCTGAAACGATATCTCCGCGCTCAGAGGAAGTCTGATGGCATGACCCCTGACCTCCTTACCCGTGACCTCCTGACCCTGCAGCGCATGGCCCTGGAGATCACTTCTGGGTTACTGCATCTCCATGACAACAACTATATCCATAGGTGTGTGTGTGTGTGTGTGTGAGTGTGCGTGCGCTTGTGCGTGTGCGTGTGCGCGTGTGTCAGTGTTTGTGTGTGTGTGTGTGTGTGTGTGTGCGCGTGTGTCAGTGTGTGTGTGTGTGTGTTTGTGCGTGTGTGTGTCTGTGTGTGTGTGCGTGGCTGCATGAGTGCGTTTGTGTGTGTGTCTTTGTGTGTCTGTGTCTCTGTGTGTCTGTGTCAGTGTGTGTGTGTCTATGTGTGTGTGTGTGTGTGTGTGTGTGTGTGCGTGGCTGCATGAGTGCGTGTGTGTGTGTGTCTTTGTGTGTCTGTGTCTCTGTGTGTCTGTGTCTGTGTGTGTGTGAGTGAGTGTGTGTGTCTGTGTGAGTCTGTGTGTGTTTGTATGTGTATCTGTGTGTGGGTGTGTGTGACAGTGTTGTTTCTTGTTTTACAGTGACCTCGCTCTGAGGAACTGCCTGCTGACCTCTGACCTCACTGTGCGCATCGGGGACTACGGCCTCTCTCACAACCACTACAAGGTGAGACTGAATGATCGGCAATATCAGAGCTGAGTATTGAGCTCACCTGCCTGTCCTCTCTCCCATGCTGCCTCTCTCTTCCTCTTCCCTTCTTCCTCTCTCTCTTCTTCTTCCTCCCTCTCTCCTCTCCCCTCTCCCTCTCTCAATTTCAAATTCCAAAGAAAACATTGCCCTGACCCCTCCTGTCCCCTCTCTCCATCTCTCAGGAGGATTATTACCTGACCCCGGACCGTCTGTGGATCCCCCTGCGGTGGATCGCCCCCGAGCTGCTGCAGGAGTACCGGGGCGGGCTGGTGGTGACGGACCAGAGCAAGAGCAGCAACGTGTGGTGAGAGAGGGAGAGAGAGAGAGATACAGAGGGGGTGGGAGAGAAAATAATAATAATAATAATAATAATAATAATAATAATAATAATAATAATAATAATAATAATAAGTAATAATAATAATATTATTATTATTTGTATTTTTTTCCCCATACATACACTCACCTAAAGGATTATTAGGAACACCTGTTCAATTTCTCATTAATGCAATTATCTAACCAACCAATCACGTGGCAGTTGCTTCAATGCATTTAGGGGTGTGGTCCTGGTCAAGACAATCTCCTGAACTCCAAACTGAATGTCTGAATGGGAAAGAAAGGTGATTTAAGCAATTTTGAGCGTGGCATGGTTGTTGGTGCCAGACGGGCCGGTCTGAGTATTTCACAATCTGCTCAGTTACTGGGATTTTCACGCACAACCATTTCTAGGGTTTACAAAGAATGGTGTGAAAAGGGAAAAACATCCAGTATGCGGCAGTCCTGTGGGCGAAAATGCCTTGTTGATGCTAGAGGTCAGAGGAGAATGGGCCGACTGATTCAAGCTGATAGAAGAGCAACTTTGACTGAAATAAGCACTCGTTACAACCGAGGTATGCAGCAAAGCATTTGTGAAGCCACAACACGTACAACCTTGAGGCGGATGGGCTACAACAGCAGAAGACCCCACCGGGTACCACTCATCTCCACTACAAATAGGAAAAAGAGGCTACAATTTGCACAAGCTCACCAAAATTGGATAGTTGAAGACTGGAAAAATGTTGCCTGGTCTGATGAGTCTCGATTTCTGTTGAGACATTCAGATGGTAGTCAGAATTTGGCGTAAACAGAATGAGAACATGGATCCATCATGCCTTGTTACCACTGTGCAGGCTGGTGGTGGTGGTGTAATGGTGTGGGGGATGTGTTCTTGGCACACTTTAGGCCCCTTAGTGCCAATTGGGCATCGTTTAAATGCCACAGCCTACCTGAGCATTGTTTCTGACCATGTCCATCCCTTTATGACCACCATGTACCCATCCTCTGATGGCTACTTCCAGCAGGATAATGCACCATGTCACAAAGGTCGAATCATTTCAAATTGGTTTCTTGAACATGACAATGAGTTCACTGTACTAAACTGGCCCCCACAGTCACCAGATCTCAACCCAATAGAGCATCTTTGGGATGTGGTGGAACGGGAGCTTCGTGCCCTGGATGTGCATCCCACAAATCTCCATCAACTGCAAGATGCTATCCTATCAATATGGGCCAACATGTCTAAAGAATGCTTTCAGCACCTTGTTGAATCAATGCCACGTAGAATTAAGGCAGTTCTGAAGGTGAAAGGGGGTCAAACACAGTATTAGTATGGTGTTCCTAATAATCCTTTAGGTGAGTGTATGTTCAATTGCTTTGAATATGAACATGAATATTCATGAGGCTGCAACTAGGACAGCACTTCGGCGATACAGCGCTCTTGTCAGGCAGGTGAAAGCATCGCTCTATAATACAATCCAGGTGCATTGTGGTAAAAATGCACTTGTCTTTAAAAGAGAAATCTTTGACTATGAACTGAGGCAGGTTTTCTATTATCTATTAGGAGGAAGCGCCACCAGAACTCTGTCTTACTCCCATGATACTGTTTTTATTGGAAAGTATTTTACATTTTCAAAATTTAAAACCATACAAATTTTTTATACTTAAAATCACTTAAATTTTTTAAAATCTTAACGTGATAAAAATAAACCAAAAAAAACCTGAACTTAAATATACATGTGCAACAAATTATTCAAATTAAACTGCTTTAAGGGCAAACTGCCAAAACCAACAAAACAGTCAAATGCGTTAAATTAAACGGGAAATGCATCAGATAAATCTATAAATTAACAAAAACATTAAAAAAAAATAACAAAAACAAAACAATCTGATGCATTTAAATAATAAACATAACAGTTAACGCATTTGACAAAGGAAAAAACCTAAAACATCCAAACAAAATAAGTGCATTTTAAAATCCAGAATTAATTAAAACCAATTAAAAATCATTTTACTCCCATGATACATTGCGTCTCAAAGATGGAAGAAAAGGGGGAGTGGCCTATCTTGTTTAATCAGTCTGCCAGGGGTCTGGCATGGTGGTCCGCTCTCGAGGTCGTGGGTCCGGTTTAGGTTCGATATCCCGGGCTGGTAGTCAGATGAAGTGAGGTGAATGCCAGGCAGTTGGTATTGCTCTTTCACACTACACAACTGCACAGACGCCAGTCCTCTCTGTGAACGCTGCAGAGGGGCGGTGCTTTTTTATTGGGCTTCATTTGGGCTGTGAGGAGTGGCTTCTCAGCCGGTGCAGATGGGTGTGGGAGTGCTACCCATGGTCTGAGTCTCTCTCTCTCTCCCTCCTTCTCTTCCTCCCCCTCTACCCCTCTCTCTCTCTCCCTCCCTCGCTCTCTCTCTCTCCCTCCCTCTCTCCATCTCTCCCCCTCCCTCGCTCCTCAGGTCTCTTGGGGTGGTGCTGTGGGAGCTGTTTGAATTGGGCTCCCAGCCTCACCGTCACCTGAGTGACGAGGAGGTCCTGACCTTTGTGATCCAGGAGCGACAGATCAGCCTGGCCCAGCCCCGCCTGCGCCTGCACCACGCTGACTACTGGTGCGTGTGTGTGTGTGTGTCAGCGTGTGTGTGTGTGTGAGTGTGTGTGTGTGTCAGTGTGTGTGTTAGTGTGTGAGTGGTGTAGTGTGTGAGTGTTGTAGTGAGTGTGTGTGTGTGTCAGTGTGTGTGTGTGTTAGTGTGTGTGTGTGAGTGGTGTAGTGTGTGTGTGTCAGTGGTGTAGTGTGTGTGTGTGGGGTGGTAGTCTGTGTGTGTTGCTTTATTGGCTTTATTGGCATGATGGAAGTGATCTAGTATAGCCAAAACATTTAATGTTACACCCCCCTCTCCCTCTCTCTCTCTGTCCTCTCTCTGTCCTCTCCCTCCCTCTTTCCCTCCCTCTCTCTGTCCTCTCTCTTTCGCACCCTCTCTCCCTCCCTCCCTCCCTCCCTCTCTCCATCTCTCAGGTATGAAGTGATGCAGTCCTGTTGGCTCCCTCCAGCCCAGCGCCCCTCCGTTGCCGACGTCTTCCTTCTCCTCTCCTCCCTCCTGGCCGCGGAGCAAGGGATGAGCCGGGAGCAGGAGGAGGAGGAGTGTGGAGAGGAGGAGGAGGAAGAGGAGGAGGAAGAGTGCGAGGAGGAGGAGGAGTGTGGTGGGGGAGGGGGTGGGAGGAGGAGGAGGGAGGAGGAGAGCGAGGATTCTTTCGAGAGGCGCTGGGACCAGCTGAGGGAGCGAGGGAGGCAGAGAGAGAGGGAGCGATCGAGGGAGGGCGAGAGAGGGGGAGGAGTGGTGGCCAATGGTAACTCCTTCCCCATCCTGGACCCGGTGCCCCTCCCCCTCCCAGTGTTGGCCCCGCCCACATCCTCCTCCTCGACCTTCGACCTGGATGACATCCTGACGGTGACGGAGACGAGCCGCGGGCTGAACTTCGAGTGTCTGTGGGAGCGGGCACAGCGCGGCGGCCGCGGCTATAAGCCCCTCCCCCTGTCGACACAGCCCCTCCCCCTGCCACCGGGCCATGCCCCCCAACTGGCACAGCCCCGCCCTTCCCTGGACACGCCCACCGTGGTCCCAGTCATCAGCGCCCGCAGCCCCTCACTGGCCAGCGAGTACTACATCCGCCTGGAGGAGCACGCGCCCTCGCCCTGCGGCAGAGGCGGCCCCCTAACCCCGCCGCTGCCCCTCTCTCTGCCCCCCCCTGCCAGGAAGTGGAGGGAGGGGCCGGTGGACCTGGAGCTGGTGGAGCTGCGCCGGGAGCGGGGTGGGGGGGCGGCGGGGCCGGAGAGGGTGCGCTGCGGTGAGGTGCGCGTCCTGAGCTCGGGCACGGTCGTGGTGCAGGTGACCCGGCCCGACTGCGGCCCCGTGACGGACTTCTCCGTCGTGCAGCTCGGAGAGGGGGAGGAGGAGGAGGGGGAGGAGTGCGGGAGCAGGAGGAGCGAGGGGGAGAACGACGTTTTCATCGACGTGTGCCCCTCCCGCTCTTCGGCCAATCACATCTCGGCATTCCCAGGGCCCAGGCTGTCTTCGCTCCTCATTGGCCCCCCGGCCGCCCCAGCCCCGCCCCCAAAGCCGACTGCCGCTGCCCCTTGTCTGCCATTCTCCAATCACCTGCACTCCCGACCCCTCCCGGCCCCGCCCCCCAGCCGCCCCCGCGCGCCGACATTGGCCCAGACCCCGGGCCGCTCCTTCCCCATTGGTCCGCCCGATGCCCCCGCCCCTCTGGTGAACTTTGACCTCCTGGGGTTCCAGCGCCTGCGCCATGCCCTGCCCCCCTCTCCATCCCTCTCTCCCTCCCTGCCCCCTCATCTGTCGCTCTCTCCCTCCCTACCTCCCCCGTTCTCTCCCCCGCCCCCTCTCCCAGCCCACTACTCACGCCCTGTCGCTACAGCTCCCCCCATGGACACTGTGACCTTCGACCTCTCCAGCCCTGGTGCAGTGAACACACACAGCCCCTGCAAGCCTGAGACAGACAGAGAGGGAGGAGAGAGAGAGGGAGGAGAGAGAGAGGGAAGGAGAGAAGGACCGGGAGAAGCAGAGAGCGAGGGAGGGAGACTGGTAGAAAGTGAAGCAGAGACAGAGAGAGAGAGTAGAACAGGGAGGGAGGGAGAGAGAGAGGGAAGGAGGGAAAGAGGGAGAGAGTCAGTGGACTTTGACTGTTCTCCTCTCCATCTTTTCCTCACCGAGATCCTACCGCCCTCCTCCCCCTCCGGCCATGCCCCTCTCCCACCCGGCCCCACCCCTCTGCCCAGGGGGGTGCGGCGCTCGCACTCCCTGCTGGAGGAGTGGGGGGGTGGCTGTGGGGGGCGCGGCGAAGACGATGCTCTTGGGAATGGGAGGGGGAGGAGAAAAAGGACAGAGTCTCTCTCCTTCTGCACAGACGAGCCCCCGGGGGAGCTTTTCATCACCGAGATTCGAGAGAGAGAGGGAGAGAGGGAGGACAGGGAAGAGGACAGGGAGGCGGAGAAGGAGAAGGAGCGGGAAGAGGAGGCAGTGGAAGAAAAGGAGGAAGAGAAGATGCTGGAGGAGCAGAGGGAGGAAGAGGACGAGGGGAAGATGGAGGCGGAGAGAGAGGGGGAGAGAGAGAGCGGGGGAGACGCGGTGCGCCTGGAGTCTGCCCCACCCATGAGGAGTGCCGTCATGAGCGCACCCCCAGGAACGGCCTCGCGATCGGACACCCAGGCTCCGGCCCCCAGCTTCGTCTTCTGTGAGATCATGCCCAAGAACGGACTGCTGCTTCCCCAGAACGTGGAGACAGAGAGAGACGCCGTGGACTCGTCCTGCCCGGTGTGGTCCCCCGCCAGGCGGGGAGCGGCGGACTCCAGGCCCAGGCTTCGGGCCGAACTCTCCAGGCTGTCCCGGCAGGCCAGGGTACAGTCCACCTCCGAAGAGCCAGAGAGAGAGATCGAGGGAGAAGGGGAGGGAGAAGAGGAAGGAGAGAGGGAGACAAGAGGAGAGGGAGAGGGAGAGGTCGGTACCAGGACAGACTCACAGCCCTCGCAGCACATTCCCAGAGAAGAGGGAGAGAGAGCAAGAGAGGGAGAAGTAGAGAAAGAGGGAGAGAATGATGCACAGAGCGCGAGAAAGACAAATGGAATGATCCCCCCCGATCTCCCAGCCCTCTCAGCCCTCCTTCCCACGACCCCTGACCTCTCCCTCTCAGCCGCCACCCCCAGTGACTCTGCCCTCTCACCCATGACCTCCAGCTCCCTCGACCTCCTGACCCCCGGCGACCCCTGGGAAGGGTTAGGGGGCGGGGGTTGGAGGGCGCTGGGCATGGACACCCCCCACAGAGACTCCGCCTACTTCTCTGACGGCGACAATGAGTGGGAGGGGGCAGGCAGGAGATGGGGAGGAGGAGATGGAGGGGATGGAGGGATGCAGTCTCGTCCGGGCAGCAGCAGAGGAGGGGAGAGAGGGAGCGTGTGCAAACTGACTGGGATCCAGGAGAGGGAGACAGAGACCGAGGAGGGAGAGAGGGAGGAAGGGAAGGAGAGACAGGCCATGTGGGTGACAGAAGAGAGAGAGAGGGATCAGGGTGGAGAGGAGAAGAGAGAGAGACACCTGAGTTGCCCCACGCTTTCGAACAGTGATGCCAAGGGTCACAACCTCTCTCTGACCTTTGACATTGTGGATGGGGGGGGAGGCCAAGTCCACATGTCCCAGCTGCTCCCCTCACTGGGGGCGGCAGTGCTGCGTGTGGAAGAGGAAGAGTGGCGGAGGGAGGGGGAGAGGGGGAGGAAAACAAGTGCATTTCCTCTCTCTCTCCATTCTATGACCGGGGAGGGGTGGGGGTCAGAGGTCAAGGGTCAGGGTGGGGTCAAGGGGGTCGGGGGAGAGAGAGAATCGGGATTCAGTGAGTTTTCTACATGGAGTGAAGAAGAGCAGTGGCAGGCAGGATGGAGGGATGAGGAGGTAGAGGAGAGGAAAAGGAGGGAGGGGACAGTGGATCTGGGGAACCTGAGAGGACTGGGGAGAGAGGAGGAGGAGGAGGAGGAGGAGGTGGACAGAGAGGGAGAAAACAGCAGCCGAGGAGTGTGGCAATTTGAAGAGAGAGATTTACAGATACAGGCGGGGAAAGGAAAAGAGATGAAAGAAAGGGGGAGCCAGGTGGGGAGGGAGGAGGAGGAAGAGAAAAATGATGAGCTGGCCGAGAAAGAAACACACCCTGCCCTCCTGCTCCTCCTGCAAGAGAGAGAGGGAGAGCGAGAAATGGGGAACGACGAAAGGCTGGGGTCAGAGGCCACTGCCAGAGAAGAGGAGGAAATGGAAGCAGAAAGAGAGAGGGAGAGGGAGAGAGAGGGAGGGGCATCCCACTCTTTCAAAGACCTGGGTATACAGCAGGAAGAGAACCTGGAGGTGCTGGAGGAGAGCAGCGAAGGATGGTGGGAAGAGAGAGAGGGATGGAGGGAGGACAGCAAAGGAGGGAGAGAAAGTTGGAGGGACGTGGAGAACTTAGAGAATCCCGAGAGAGAGAGCGTGGAGGAGAGAGGCGAGAGGGAGAGGGAGCAGTGGGAGAGGGAGGAGAAGAGAGGAGAGAGGGAGAGGGGAGGAGACGAAGAAGTGGAGAATCAAGAGTGCCCCCCTGACAGAGAGAGAGAGAGAGAGAGAGAGGAGGAGGAGAGGGAGGGAGATACGGATAACACAGAGACTGAGGGAGAGAGAGAGGGAGAGGAGGATGGGGAGAGGAGGAGCAGGAGGAGAGGAGAGAGCGGGGGGGAGAAGGGAGCTGTCAGTAAAGTCAGGGATAATGCCAGTACAGTCATCACCCACTCCTACTCCCACTGCCCTGAACCACACTCACAGGAAGAGACATGGATAGACACACAGACGCCCACACAGACAGACACACTGAGACACACACCCACACAGAGAGAGGCACAGACAGAGACACACACACATATAGAGACACATACAGAGACACTGACACCCAAACAGACAGAGACACTGAGACACCCACCCACACAGAGAGAGGCACCCAGACAGAAAGAGACACCTACACAGACACAGATAGAAACACAGACACACACAGAGACACAGATAGAGACCCCCACACCCACATACACAGAGACACTGATAGAAACACAGACATACACAAAGCCACCCACTCCCACACACACAAAGACACCCACTCCCACACACAGAGAGACAGAGACACACACAGAGACACCCACTCCCACACACACAGAGACACAGATAGAGACCCCCACACCCACATACACAGAGACACTGATAGAAACACAGACATACACAAAAGCATCCACTTCCACTCCCACACACACACAGACACAGATAGAGATACCCACTCCCACACACACACAGACTCACACAGAGACACCCACTCTCACACACACAGAGACAGAGACACACAAAGAGACACCCACAGAGACACTCACTCCCACACACACAGAAACACACACAGAGACACCAACTCCCACACACACAGAGACAGAGACACCCACAGAGACACCCACTCCCACACACACAGAGACAGAGACACCCATAGAGACACCCACTCCCACACACATAGAGACAGAGACACACACAGAGACATCCACTCCCACACACGCAGAGACACCAACTCCCACACACACAGAGACAGAGACACACACAGAGACACCCACTCCCACACACACAGAGACACCCACACCGCCCCCCCAGCTGCTGCTGTCAGAGTGGAGACAGAACCTGGAGCAGGACACGCTGGAAGACTTTGAGACGCTGGAGAGGCTGTGCCGAGAGGAGGAGGGAGAGGAGGACGAGGAGGAGTGGGAGGAGAGGAGCGAGAGAGACAGGGAGGGGGCGGCCAACAACACAGAGGCCTCTCTGACCCGGCAGACCTGGCAGATAGGAAGGGACACAGGACCAGCCGTCCCAGGGAGGAGAGCCTGGACTGGGGAAGCAGCTCTAGGGGAGTCCCCTGCCTCAATCCTCTCTGGATGGGCAGGCCCGATGGAGAGAGAGAGAGATGAGGAGGAGGAGAGGAAGACGGATGTATCTCGACTTCAGAGAGAGGGGGAGGAGGAGAGGAGGAGGAGGAGGAGAGGGCGGAGGAGGAGGAGGAGGAGAGGGGGAGAGGGGGAGGAACAGGAAGATGAACTGAGCTCTGAGGAATCCACGGAATCTGTCCAGCTGGCAGAGAAGGAGACAGAGAGAGAGAGAGGATGCCCACCTGTGTCCTCCCTTCATCCTGACAAAGGCAGGGGTCAGAGGTCACTGTCCAAACTGCCCACCAAGAACGGCTTAATGATGCAGGTCAGTCTGTTACTGTCTGTAGTGTCCAGTCAGTGTTAATGTACTGTAGTGTCCAGTCAGTCAGTGTTAATGTACTGTAGTGTCCAGTCAGTCAGTATTAATGTGCTGTAGTGTCGAGTCAGTCAGTGTTAATGTGCTGTAGTGTCCAGTCAGTCAGTGTTAATGTGCTGTAGTGTCCAGTCAATCAGTGTTAATGTACTGTAGTGTCCAGTCAATCAGTCAGTCAGTGTTAATGTGCTGTAGTGTCCAGTCAGTCAGTGTTAATGTGCTGTAGTGTCTGGTCAGTCAGTGTTAATGTGCTGTAGTGTCCAGTCAGTCAGTCAGTGTTAATGTGCTGTAGTGTCCAGTCAGTCAGTCAGTGTTAATGTGCTGTAGTGTCCAGTCAGTCAGTGTTAATGTACTGTGGTGTCCAGTCAGTCAGTCAGTGTTAATGTACTGTAGTGTCCAGTCAGTCAGTCAGTGTTAATGTGCTGTAGTGTCCAGTCAGTCAGTCACTGTTAATGTACTGTAGTGTCCAGTCAGTCAGTCAGTGTTAATGTACTGTAGTGTCCAGTCAGTCAGTCAGTCAGTCTTATTAACCGCTCTCTCTCTCTCTCTCTCTCTCTGTATCAGGTGTGTGAGGAGAGGCTACAGGTGTCGGTGTGTGAGGCAGTGCGCAGGCCAGCACTGTGGGGGGCGCCACTGAGTGAGACGGTTCAGCTGCGAGCCTGGGGTCGAGACGACGAGAGAGGGAGAGAGAGGGAGGAGAAGAGCAATGAGCATCGGTAATAATCCCGAGAGAGAGAGAGTGGATATGAGAGAGGCACAGAGAGGGAGAGATAGGAGAGGAGAGAGAGAGACAGATAGATGGATACAGTGGCTCTCAAAAGTATTAGAACATACAAACAGTCATGAGAACATAAGAAAGTGTCCAATGGAGAGGAGGCCATTCACCCCATCATGCTCGTTTGGTGTCCATTAATAACTAAATGATCAAGGATCCTATCCAGTCTGTTTTTTAATGTTCCCACATTGTCTCTTCAGACACATCGCTGGGGAGTTTGTTCAGATTGTGACGCCTCTCTGTGTGAAGAAGTGTCTCCTGTTTTCTGTCTTGAATGCCTTGAAGCCCAATTTCCATTTGTGTCCCCGCTGATCTGGAAAAGCTCCTCTGGTTTGATGTGGTCGATGCCTTTCATGATTTTGAAGACTTGAATCAAGTCCCCACGTAGTCTACTCTGTTCCAGGGTGATAAGGTTCAGGTCCTCAGTCTCTCAGTAAGACATTCCATTCAGACCTGGAATAAGTCTAGTTGCTCTCCTCTGAACTGCCTCTAGAGCAGCGATATCTTTCTTGAAGGGTGGAGCCCAGAACTGTCCACAGTATCCAGATGAGCTCTAACTAGTGCATTGTACAGTCTGAACATCACTGCCCTTGATCTCAATTCTACACTTTTGACAATATACCCTAACATCCTGTTTGCCTTTTTTATTGCTTCCCCACATTGTTTGGATGGAGAAAGTGAGGAGTCCACATAGACTCCTAGGTCTTTCTCATGCGATACTTCATCTAGTTCTGTTCCTCCCATAGTATAATTATAGTGGACATTTTTGTTACCTGCATGTAATACCTTGCACTTGTCCACATTGAATTTCATCTGCCAGATGTCGGCCCACAACTGAATATTATCTAAGTCCCTCTGAATAGCCTGTGCTGCCAAGATTGTATCTGCTGAGCCACGTATTTTAGTATCATCTGCAAATTTGACAAGTTTGCTAACTATCCCAGAGTCCAGATTATTAATATAGATTATTATTATTATTATTATTATTATTATTTTTATTTCTTGGCAGACGCCCTTATCCAGGGCGACTAACAGCAAAAGTGCAATACAAAGTGCAAGAATACACTTAAGTACAAGGCATCAATATTACAAATTCAATTTTACATTAAACAAAGCAATTCAAGATAATACATTTCTCAACTTCCAATATTTACAGTTAAGTACAATAAGTGCAGACATACATCCTGGAAAGTAAAGATAAGTGCCGTCCAGATGTAAGGTCACAGTCAAGGGTTTACGGGAAAGGGAGCAAGGAGCAAAATCAATCAATAGTGCAAGAAGCATGAAGTGCTATCTAACGGGGATTAAAAAGGACTAATATTACAAGTACTGTTTGAAAAGATGCGTCTTGAGTTAGGGCTGGAATGAGGTCAAGGACTCTGCTGTGTTGACTTCGGTGGGCAGGTCGTTCCACCATTTAGGGGCCAGGGAAGAGAAGGAGCGGCTCTGGAGGAAGGAGAGTAGAGAGGAGGTAGAGTTATGCTGGGGTCACACTACACAACTATTTTGCACCGAATTTGTGTCTTTTGCGTCGTGAAGGATTGCACAATACCCGATCACTTAAGTACAGGAGAACACACACTACACGACTGATCTGACATCCTTGTCGTGGCGATCTGCGTCACAGCCTCCAAATCTCGCAGAAACACGCGTGATCCACACAGAGAAAAGGTCAACAAACACGGACATGCACATGTACAGGTCACGTCTGTGTAGCGCAGATCTGTGCTGCTCCACCAATGGGATCAGTGGATTTCTGCAGATCTGCGCAAAACTGCGGAAAGAACGCGACCACAAGCCGCTGCTGCTGTTTGTGTTCGTCTGTGCAGACAAACACAAAAAGCGTATAGTATTTTAAAATAACGTGCCCCGAAACAACCATTGGTATTGGAAGTATTTTAATAAATACGTATGACATTCTTATTCTCCTGTCATGTTTATTCTTCGGTTTCTTTTCTCTTCTTCAGTCAGCTCGGCTCTCATTGGCTGCTGCTGATGTCACTCTCCATGATTGGCGCCGATCCCATTGTAAATATTAAACATGTTTAATAAAATCGTAGCGGCTCCGATGAGCTTATGATCGGATCGGAGGGCAAGCAATCGCATCGCAGCCCGTCTCTCACTACACGACCATCACCAGCGGGACGCGCCCCGACCAGACTGCTTGTGACAATCAGTGCCGATCTGTCGTGAGGGTCAAATCGGGCTCAAATCAGGCTTAAAATCGTGTAGTGTGACCCCGGCATAAGTCTTCTGGCGCTGGAGGAGTGCAGTGGTCTGGAGGGGATGTATGGAGAGACGAGTGTCTGAAGGTAGCTTGGTGCAGTGTGGTCGAGACAGCGGTAGGTGAGGGTCAGTGTCTTGAACTGAATGCGTGCCGGTATCGGGAGCCAGTGGAGGGAGCGGAGCAGTGGAGTAGCGTGTGTGAATCGGGGCAGAGAGACACCAGACGAGCCGCAGAGTTCTGGATGAGCTGGAGCGGCGGGTAGTAGTTGCAGGCAGGCCAGGAGGGAGTTGCAGTAGTCCAGGCGGGAGAGGACTAGGGACTGGACGAGCAGCTGATTCGAGTAGTCGGTGAGGAAGGGACGGATTCGGCATATATTATTCATGAAGAATCTACAGGTCAGCGTGGTGATGTGCTGGGTGTAAGAGAGCGCAGGATTGAGGGTCTCTCCTAGATTTTTTGCAGAAGAAGGAGAGAGAGTGTGATGGATTCCAAGGGGATCGAGATGGGGAGGTCAGCAGAAGGTGAGAGAGAGTCAGGGAGAAACAGGAGATCCGATTTGGAGAGGTAGAGCTTGAGGTGGTGCGAGTGCATCCAGGCAGAGATAGCAGACAGGCAGGAAGAGATGCGAGAGGGGATGAGAGGGTCAGAAGAGGGAAAAGAAAAGATTAGATTTGAAACCGCACAGGCCCTAGTACTGATCCCTGTGGAACTCCACTAACAACCTCACTCCAGTTAGAAGCGACTCCTCTAATCAACACCCTCTGTTTCCTATACATCAACCAGTTCATAATCCATCTATTTACATTACCCTGAATGCCTACAGCTTCCAATTTGAGGATCAGTCTTTGGTGTGGAACCTTATCAAAAGCTTTTTGGAAATCTAAGTATATCACATCATTTGCTTTCACATGATCTACAGCTGCAGTTGCATGTTCAAAAAATTCTAATAAATTGGAGTAGTGGTTAGGGCTCTGGACTCATAACTGGAAGGTTGTGGGTTCAAATCCTGTTTGGGGGAGTGCTGTTGTACCCTTGAGCAAGATACTTCACTTAGATTGCTCCAGTAAAATACCCAGCTGTATAAATGGGTACAAATGTAAGTCACCCTGTCTGCTAAATGACAAATAATGTAATGTAATAAATTAGTAAGACATGATCTGCCTCGTCTAAACCCGTGTTGACTTTCTCCAAGAATATGATTTTCATTGAGATGCTCCTCTATTTTCTGTCTAATCATTTTGTCCAGCATTTTACAGGTGATGCAGGCGAGACTGATTGGTCTGTAATTTCCTGGCTCAGTTTTGTCCCCTTTCTTGTGGATTGGTATGACATTTGTTGTCTTCCAGTCAGTTGGCACATCCCCTGTTCTAAGTGTCATTTGGAATATTTGACTTAGTGGCCTATAAATAATTTCCCTCATTTCTTTAAGTACTGTTGGAAATATACCATCGGGCCCAGGTGATTTGTTTGTTTTTAATTCTGCTAGTCCCTTTAGTACCTCCTCCTCATTTATCCTGATCTCTCCAACATATTCTATGTATTTTGTTTCGTTTCCATCCCTTTTGTATGCGCTATACAACATTTTCTTTCTCTTGATTTTATTTGCATACCTCTATTAAACCATTTTGGACAATGTATTTTGTTCCTCTATTTGCTAAGTTTTGGTATACATTTCTCCTGAGCCTCAAGTAGTATATTCTTAAAATATACCCATCCATTTTCAACTACCTCTGTATCCAGTGTGCTCCAGTCTACCTCTTCTAAGTGCTGCCTCATACCTTCAAGGTTTGCTTTTCTGAAAATGTAGACCATTGTTTTAGACTTGGTCCTTGTTTTGTGAAAGAATGCCTCCAAGCTAACCATGTTGTAATCACAATTTGCCATTGGTTCTCTAACTAGTGTCCCTCTGACTCTATCTTGGTCATTTGAAAAGATCAAGTCAATGCATGCGCTCTCCCTGGTTGGTTCCCTGACAAATTGAGTTAGAAAGCAGTCATTTACCATCTCAACCATTTCTATTTCTGCTTCTGTAATCCCCACTGGGCTTTCCCAGTCTATGTATGGGAAATTGAAATCCCCCATTATAACAGCCACATCCTTGCTACATGCAGTCCTGATTACACTGTACAATGCAGCATCTTTCTGAATATCTGAGTTGGGTGGCCTGTAACACACTCCTACCACTAATCCTCCACATCTCGTTCAAAAGTTTCGCCCACAAAGATTGCTTCGTTACTGGGATCTAATACGAGTTCTTCTGCCTCAATGTCATTTTTCACATATAATGCTACCCCACCCCCTCTTCGATTTTGCCTGTCTCTCCTAAACTGTGTGTATCCTTCCAACTTGTATTCATCCCCATAATTTTCTGTAAGCCATGTTTCCGTCACTCTTACATCATAGTCACATGCCAGCACTGTGGTTTCTAGGTATAACATCTTGTTCCTTATACTCCTGGCATTGAGGTACAAACATTTCAGGACTTTCCTACTAGCAGGTTCCCTTTGTTTTCTTTCCTTAGAGGAACATCTCCCATTGTCAGAGCTCCCTGCCCCCCTGGTCCCTAGTTTAAATGATTCTCAATTTCACTGCACATACGCTCTCCCAATGCATTAGCCCCCCTTCTGTTTAGATGTAGACCGTCCGGTTTGTACAGGTCCCATCTATCCCAGAAGAAAGACCAATGCTCCATAAACCTAAACCCCTCTTCCCTACACCAAGCTTTCAACCATGTGTTGAACTTTCTAATCTCTGTCTGTCTCCCTGGCCTGGCACGTGGTACCGGAAATATTTCAGATAAAACTACCGTGGAGGTTCTGCTCTTTAGTTTTGTTCCTAACTCTTTAAATTTGTCTTGAAGAACCTCTGTCCTACCTTTTCCTATGTCATTGGTTCCAATGTGGACCATGACCAGTGGATTACCCCCGGCTTTGGCCAGTAGCCTGTCTACTAGTTTAGGGAGATCTGCAGCCTGAGCACCAGGCAGGCAAGATACCATGCGGGTCTCTTTATCACTTGAACACACTGTGTGATCTACGCATCTAAGAATTGAGTCTCCTACTATAACTACCTCCCTGTTCTGGGGGGAGTGGGCACCATGGTGCTCTGGTGCTCAACTGACCTCCCATCACCCTCTGAGCTGTCACTGTCCAACTCGGTGTCTAGCAGTTTGGACCGGTTGGGCATTTCTAGCTCTTGGGATGTCTCTAGGCGTTGTGTGCGCCCTTTTCTGCGGTTATGACCTACTGTAACCCAGCAGTTCTCTACACTGTCCTGCTCTGAGGTCTCTACTCTCCTAGGTTTTGGCTGCACACCATCTCTCTCATGGGCTGATTGACCAATTCTTCTATATCCCTAATACAGCGCAGATCGACAAGCTGAGCCTCAAGATCACGAACCTAGGATTTCAACCTGCCGTTAACGTTCACAAATGAAATCTTCTTGGATGAGTTCATCCAGGAAGGCAATCATTCTGCAAACCTGACACTGTAGTGGCCACATGCTTCTAAATGTCTTTTTTTTTTTTTTTTTTTTTTGGCTATTGGTACCTGTTCCCTAATCGACTGCTTAACTGTCTGTCACCGAGAAACAGCACAGCAGTGTCTGTCTGTGGCAATGTGGAAGAAGAACAATCTTCAATCAGGTTGGAACGTTAGTTGCAATGCCTTTAATACACGCAGCGTGGAGAGGAACAGTGACTCAAGAAGATCCCAAAGTCGCTCTGCCTTCATTTTAAAAGTCAGAGGCTTTTATACACAAAATCAAAGATCTGGTTGTAATCAGAAAGTCATTACTATATTATCTTAGAGAGTTAGCTAAGCAGAATATATATCATTATAGGACAGAGTTCATAGATCAACACATGGATTTATAGAGCAGGCACAAATCATACTGTTTGACATTCTCTCCAAGTTTCTCATCGTAAATAACAAACAGAAATCAAACTACCTTCTGGCCTGACCTTCTGGCTTGACCTTATCTTTCTTAAGTATACAAGAGAGTAAAACGGGTATGAGAGAAATAATTTCTAACTTTCCTTCCACAGCAACTTGAAAATACTTATGTTTACCTCTTGGTCTCAACAGCTGCTTAAGTAGCTTTTGTCTACCTGCCCCCAATTCACACCTAACTGGCCCCACCTGGCTCCTCCTGCAACAGAATTCCTGCTAGTTCTAGACAGACACTCCCTTCTACAACCTGTTTACTTTCACCAACTCAGCAGCTGAACTGAATTGACTTCAATTTAGGCAAACTACAGACAATGTAACGTCAATTAAGGGCAAACTTAAAACAAAATGAGCAATGCTAAGACTGGTCTGAAACTAGTCAAACAACAAGATGGCTGCCTCTCACCTGTACTCTCCTGTGTCTCTCTGTGGCAACTTGTAATTACTTCTGTTTCACCCCCTTGGACTTGTCCACATGTCATTGTTTTACAACATGACATCAGAATGGATTTAATCAGGAGTTTTTGCTGCTGATCAACAAAGAGAATGTCCATAATGTCACTTTGCTCTGACACACCTGATTGAGCTGTGGAAACCAATTGTCTTTAGAAGTCACGTAATTAGTTGAATGGAGTCCAGCTCTGTGCAATGAAGGTGAGTCACATGATTTCAGGTTAAATACCCCCCTCTCTGGGAGGTCCCACAGCTGGTTAGTACAATTTGTAATATAAACTACATCATGAAGACGAAGTAACATTCAAAGCAAATCTGGAATAAGGTTCTTCAAAAGCACCAATCGGGTCGGATATTAGAGCATTTCCATGGCATTGAATATCCCTGGAGCACAGTAAAGTGCATTATTAAGACATGGAGAAAATATGGCACAACTGTGAACCTGCCTAGATCAGGCCGTCCTCAAAAACTTGAGTATTTGGGTGAGAAGGGCACTAGTCAGGGAGGCCACCAAGAGGCCTATGGCAGCTCTAAAGAGTTACAGTCTTCCACGGCTGAGCTGGGACACACTGTGAAGACTGCAACAATTGCCCGGGGGCTTCACAAGAATGGCCTTTATGGGAGAGAAGAAAACTCGCAACAAATCTGGGCTAGAGTTTGCCAGAAGACATGTGGGAGACTCTGAGACCAAGTGGAGGAAGATTCTATGGTCTGATGAAACCAAAATTTAGTTTTTTGGCCTCAATGCTAAGCGCTACGTTTGACGCTAGCCTAACGCGGCACATCATCCTGAGAACACCATCCCTTCCGTGAAGCATGGTGGTGGCAGCATCATGCTATGGAGATGCTTCTCTGCGTCAGGACCTGGAAACCTTGTAAAGATAGAGGGCAAAATGAATGCAGCAAAGTACAGAGAAATCCTGGAAGAAAACCTACAAGAGACCTGGGACTTGGGAGAAAATTCATCTTCCAGCAGGACAATGATCCCAAACATACAGCCAAAGCCACACTGGAATTGCTTAAAAATAAAAAGGTCAATGTCCTGGAGTGGCTCAGTCAAAGCCCGGACCTCAATCCAATTGAGAATATGTGGAAAGAGTTGAACATTGCGGTTCACCAAAGGTCCCCATCCAACCTGATGCAGCTTGAGCAATCTTGCAAAGAAGAATGGTGAAACATTGCTGTGTCCACAGAGACTTATCCACATAGACTCATGGCTGGAATTGTATTGTAGGTGCCAAATATTGACTGAAGGGGTGATTACTTATGCATTCAATTATGTTTTGTTTTTTATTTGTAAATAATTTAGAACAATTTGCAGATTATATTTTTCACTTTGACATTATGGACATTTTCTGTGTTGATCAGTGGCATGAACTAATTAAACCCATTCAGATTTCATGCTGTAACACAATGATATGTGGAAAACTCTAAGGGGTTGAATACTTTTGAGAGCCACTGTAAGAGTGGAGCAGTGGTAGTACTAACCAGGGAGAGAGGGATGAAGAGAGAGAGACAGGGAAAGAGAGAGGCAGTGAGAAGGGAAAGGAGAAGGAGAGAAGGTTGCGAGAGAGAGAGAGAGAGAGAGAGAGAGAGCGAGAGAGAGGATCATAAGGGAGAGACGTGGAGATCAATAGAAGACTATTATTAAGAATAATAGAATAACTGTATTGATTGAGCTTGATTATTGATCCATTGGGTTCTGGTTTCATGGCAGACGTGACACCCTAGCTGACCCCCTGACCCCTGCCGTACAGCATCCTGGGAAAGGGGAGGAGCCTGTGACTGTCAGCAGCGATCCGACCATCGCGATTGGACGAGACACTGAGATCACGCCCCCTCTGCCAGTCTCTAACCAATCAATGAAAGGTACCAAGGGTCTGTATTAGGGTCTGTGTGTCTCTGTGTCAGGAGTGTCTGTGGGGTCTGTATTAGGGTTTGTGTGTCAGGATGGTCTGTGGGGTCTGTATTAGGGTCTGTGTGTCAGGAGTGTCTGTTGGGTCTGTATTAGGGTCTGTGTGTCTCTGTGTCAGGAGTGTCTGTGGGGTCTGTATAAGGGTCTGTGTGTCAGGAGTGTCTGTGGGGTCTTTATTAGGGTCTGTGTGTCAGGATGGTCTGTGGGGTCTGTATAAGGGTCTGTGTGTCAGGATGGTCTGTGGGGTCTGTATTAGGGTCTGTGTGTCAGGATGGTCTGTGGGGTCTGTATTAGGGTCTGTGTGTCAGGATGGTCTGTGGGGTCTGTATTAGGGTTTGTGTGTCAGGATGGTCTGTGGGGTCTGTATTAGGGTCTGTGTGTCAGGATGGTCTGTGGGGTCTGTATTAGGGTCTGTGTGTCTCTGGGTCAGGAGTGTCTGTGGGGTCTGTATTAGGGTCTGTGTGTCAGGATGGTCTGTGGGGTCTGTATTAGGGTCTGTGGGGTCTGTATTAGGGTCTGTTTGTCAGGAGTGTCTGTGGAGTCTGTATTAGGGTCTGTGTGTCTCTGGGTCAGGAGTGTCTGTGGGGTCTGTATTAGGGTCTGTGTGTCAGGAGTGTCTGTGGGGTCTGTATTAGGGTCTGTGTGTCAGGAGTGTCTGTGGGGTCTGTATTAGGGTCTGTGTGTCTCTGTGGCAGGAGTGTCTGTGGGGTCTGTATTAGGGTCTGTGGGGTCTGTATTAGGGTCTGTGTGTCAGGAGTGTCTCTGGGGTCTGTATTAGGGTCTGTTTGTCAGGAGTGTCTGTGGAGTCTGTATTAGGGTCTGTGTGTCTCTGGGTCAGGAGTGTCTGTGGGGTCTGTATTAGGGTCTGTGTGTCAGGATGGTCTGTGGGGTCTGTATTAGGGTCTGTGTGTCAGGAGTGTCTGTGGGGTCTGTATTAGGGTCTGTGTGTCAGGATGGTCTGTATTATGGTCTGTGTGTCAGGATGGTCTGTATTAGGGTCTGTGTGTCAGGATGGTCTGTGGGGTCTGTATTAGGGTCTGTGGGGTCTGTATTAGGGTCTGTGTGTCAGGATGGTCTGTGGGGTCTGTATTAGGGTCTGTGTGTCTCTGTGTCAGGAGTGTCTGTGGGGTCTGTATTAGGGTCTGTGTGTCAGGATGGTCTGTGGGGTCTGTATTAGGGTATGTGTGTCAGGAGTGTCTCTGGGGTCTGTATTAGGGTCTGTGTGTCAGGATGGTCTGTGGGGTCTGTATTAGGGTCTGTGTGTCTCTGTGGCAGGAGTGTCTGTGGGGTCTGTATTAGGGTCTGTTTGTCAGGAGTGTCTGTGGAGTCTGTATTAGGGTCTGTGTGTCTCTGGGTCAGGAGTGTCTGTGGGGTCTGTATTAGGGTCTGTGTGTCTCTGTGGCAGGAGTGTCTGTGGGGTCTGTATTAGGGTCTGTGTGTCTGTGGGGTCTGTATTAGGGTCTGTGTGTCAGGAGTGTCTGTGGGGTCTGTATTAGGGTCTGTGTGTCTCTGTGGCAGGAGTGTCTGTGGGGTCTGTATTAGGGTCTGTGTTCATCTCTTTTTCTCTCTCTCTCTCCTTCAGCAAAACTTGCCCGACTCTCTCTCTCCCTGCCCCCGCTCGCCCTCTCTCTGCCCCTCTCCCCCAGCCCCAGCCGAGGCTTCTGGGACGGGGGGGAGGGAGGGTCTCGGGGGGGACGTCGTCTGGAGGATGAGGAAGAGGAGGAAGAGGAGGGGGAGGAGGATGGGGTTGGGCGGGTCATCGTCATCACAGAGACGGACGTTGACAGACGGCTGGGACTGCGCAGCCTGCTGAAATCCCCCCGAGAGCCAATGGAGAGAGAGGGGGATGGGGAGGGGGAGGGAGGAGAGCGGGACGGAGAGAAGGAGGGGGAGAGGGAGCGCCCCCGGAATGTCTCCTTCTTTGATGATGTCACCATTTATCTCTTCGACCAGGTGTGTGTGTGTATGTGTCTGTCTGTCTGTCTGTACTGTACAGTGTGCGTGTCTATACTGTACTGTGTGTGTGTGTGTGTGTGTGTGTGTGTGTGTGTGTGTGTGTGTTATATCAGAGTGTAGTTGTGTATACTGATTTTTCTCTCCTCTTCTTCCCCCTGTTTTATCCCACACCCACAGGAAACTCCAACCAATGAGCTGAGCTGTGGCTCTGACCCCACCAGCCCTTCTTCCTCCTATGATGCAACAGCAGACTTCTCGGACAGCCCAGGTCAGCCTCTTGACAATATCAACATGAAACAGACCGACAACTGTGTGACTGGACTAGTTTATACTGTACTGTACTGTGTGTGTGTGTCTGTACTGTGTGTGTGTGTCTGTACTGTGTGTGTGTGTCTGTACTGTGTGTGTGTGTGTGTCTGTACTGTACTGTGTGTGTGTGTGTGTGTCTGTACTGTGTTACACTAACACTTCCTCTGTACTGACATTGTGCTTCAGGCTGTAATTCCTCTTGTCTCCAGCAGGTGTCAGTGGAGACACGGACCGGGAGGAACTGTCCATCAACAGCAGAGGGGCGTGTCCTCGTTCAGTGACATCATCGCGGTTTACCGTTAGTCCCGCCCACGACCCACATTTAGTCTGAACTGTAATCTAGAATAAGTCTCCCCTGATTGTGTGTGTGTCTGTCTATGAGTGTGTGTGTGTGTGTGTGAGACAGACTGTCTGTGTGCCTGTCTCTCTCTGTGTGCCTGTGTGTCATACTGCCCCCCCTCCACATTCTGTCTGTCTGTTTGTTCAGAGGCCTCGTTAGTTAATTTCCTAGTAGTGTTTAATGAGCCGGTGTCAGAGCCTCCTGTACAATTCTGACACCTGCAGGCAAGATACTGTGACCCCTGACCCCCGATCCCTGACCCCATCCTATCTCGACAATAAACTGAACTGAACTGTCTTCTATGAAAACAACAACTCCAGCATTGTAATCTCTGTTTATGTGAGTGAGTGTGTATGATTGAATGATGCTTGAGTGCGTGAGTGTGAGTGAGTAATGCTGGAGTGCGTGTGTGTGTGTGTATGAGTGCGTGTGTGTGTGAGTGCGTGTGTGTATGACTGTGTGTGTGTATGAGTGAGTGTGTGAGTGAGTGAGTGTGTGTATCAGTGCGTGTGTGTATCAGTGAGTGAGTGAGTGCGTGTGTGTATGAGTGAGTGAGTGTGTATGAGTGCGTGTGTGTGAGTGAGTGAGTGCGTGTGTGTATGAGTGCGTGTGTGTATGAGTGAGTGTGTGTATGAGTGAGTGAGTGAGTGTGTGTATGAGTGCGTGTGTGTATGAGTGAGTGAGTGTGTATGAGTGAGTGAGTGTGTATGAGTGCGTGTGTGTATGAGTGAGTGAGTGTGTATGAGTGCGTGTGTGTATGAGTGAGTGAGTGTGTGTATGAGTGCGTGTGTGTATGAGTGAGTGTGTGTGTGTATGAGTGAGTGAGTGAGTGAGTGTGTGTATCAGTGCGTGTGTGTATCAGTGAGTGAGTGAGTGCGTGTGTGTATGAGTGAGTGAGTGTGTATGAGTGCGTGTGTGTGAGTGAGTGAGTGCGTGTGTGTATGAGTGCGTGTGTGTATGAGTGAGTGTGTGTATGAGTGCGTGTGTGTATGAGTGAGTGAGTGTGTATGAGTGAGTGAGTGTGTATGAGTGCGTGTGTGTATGAGTGAGTGAGTGTGTATGAGTGCGTGTGTGTGTGAGTGCGTGTGTGTATGACTGTGTGTGTGTATGAGTGAGTGTGTGTGTGTGTGTATGAGTGAGTGAGTGAGTGAGTGTGTGTATCAGTGCGTGTGTGTATCAGTGAGTGAGTGAGTGCGTGTGTGTATGAGTGAGTGAGTGTGTATGAGTGCGTGTGTGTGAGTGAGTGAGTGCGTGTGTGTATGAGTGCGTGTGTGTATGAATGAGTGTGTGTATGAGTGAGTGAGTGAGTGTGTGTATGAGTGCGTGTGTGTATGAGTGAGTGAGTGTGTATGAGTGAGTGAGTGTGTATGAGTGCGTGTGTGTATGAGTGAGTGAGTGTGTATGAGTGCGTGTGTGTATGAGTGAGTGAGTGTGTGTATGAGTGCGTGTGTGTATGAGTGAGTGAGTGTGTATGAGTGCGTGTGTGTATGAGTGAGTGAGTGTGTATGAGTGCGTGTGTGTATGAGTGAGTGCGTGTGTGTATGAGTGAGTGAGTGTGAGTGAGTGCGTGTGTGAGTGAGTGTGTGTATGAGTGAGTGAGTGTATGAGTGAGTGAGTGTATGAGTGTGTGTGAGTGAGTGAGTGCGTGTGTGTATGAGTGCGTGTGTGTATGAGTGAGTGCGTGTGTGAGTGTGTGAGTGAGTGTGTGAGTGAGTGAGTGCGTGTGTGTATGAGTGCGTGTGTGTGTATGAGTGAGTGCGTGTGTGTATGAGTGAGTGCGTGTGTGTATGAGTGAGTGAGTGTATGAGTGTGTGTGTGAGTGAGTGAGTGAGTGAGTGTGTGTATGAGTGCGTGTGTGTATGAGTGAGTGAGTGTGTGTATGAGTGCGTGTGTTTATGAGTGAGTGAGTGTGTATGAGTGCGTGAGTGTATGAGTGAGTGAGTGTGTGTATGAGTGAGTGAGTGCGTGTGTGTGTGAGTGAGTGTGTATGAGTGCGTGTGTGTATGAGTGAGTGAGTGTGTGTATGAGTGCGTGTGTGTATGAGTGAGTGAGTGAGTGTGTGTATGACTGAGTGTGTGTATGAGTGAGTGAGTGTGTGTATGAGTGCGTGTGTGTGTGTATGAGTGCGTGTGTGTATGAGTGAGTGTGTATGTATGAGTGCATGTGTGAAAGTGTGTGTGTATGAGTGCTTGTGTGTATGACAGACTGTGTCTATGACTGAGTGAGTGTCATAATATTACATCACCACCACAATGGCATCTTATTACACTAACAGCTTCTGTGAGCATTCAAGAAATACCAGTTCGATCAACAGATTAACAAATAGATAGAAACACTGAAAGAAACACAATCCTTTTTTATAATTTACTTCTTATGACCAGCGATTGATAAAAAAACAACAAAACCTCGCCGGAGTGTCAAAGTCCTCCACTATCCCGTCATGCCTCTCTACCACTTCACTCTATGGTGCCCAGATTTCTCTCATTGGCCTCATATTTCGTGACGCATTTCTCCTGCGCCTGGTGCTGTGGACGTTTCGCAGTCGAGAGTCTGCACACAAAGCGGCGGTGGTTTGCGTGTTGTCTGCTGAGGAGCCGCGGCGGGACAGGGCGAGAGACAGCGGCACAGCGAGGCGCACACCGCGGAACAGAGGTGAGGGGGTCCCGTTTCAGTCACTGTGTCCACTGGCGGACAGTGACCGCAGCGACCGACATTATTTTAGTGCGAGGAGAGACGGGCCGCTGGAGCCTAACGTGTAGTTCTCAGCCCACATTGCGATCATTACCCCTCTCTCTCCCCCAGATGTCTCTGGCGGACGAGCTGTTGGCGGACCTGGAGGAGGCCGGGGAGGAGGGCGGTGAGGGCGGTGAGGGCGATGGGGGGCTGTATGAGGAGGATGATGGAGGGCTGGCGATGTGTGGCGGGGCCATGGGGGGCCTGGGTCTGCGGCGGGGGCTGCCAGACATCCCAGAGGAGATGGAGGTGGAGGGGGGGGCGGATGCCGAGAGAGTGACGGCCATCGCTAAACTGAGACACAGCAAACCGGTGAGTGCCAGTGCGTCCGCCGCCCGTGTCTGTCCGTCTGCGCGTCTCTTCTCATGCGGTGCCTCCTCTGCAGTTCGCAGAGATCATGGAGAAGATCAGCCAGTACATCGGCCACCAGAGGAGCAGCGCCGAGGGTGAGTGCGTCCGTCTCCGGCTGCTGCCCCCTTCTTCAACGCTGTTAACCCTCTGCTGCCCCCCCCCCCCCCCCTTCAGTGCTGTTAACCCTCTGCTGCCCCCCCCCCTTCAGTGCTGTTAACCCTCTGCTGCCCCCCCCCTTCAGTGCTGTTAACCCTCTGCTGCCCCCTCCTTCAACGCTGTTAACCCTCTGCTGCCCCCCCCTTCAGTGCTGTTAACCCTCTGCTGCCCCCCCCCTTCAGTGCTGTTAACCCTCTGCTGCCCCCTCCTTCAGCGCTGTTAACCCTCTGCTGCCCCCCCCCTTCAGTGCTGTTAACCCTCTACTGCCCCCCTTCAGCGCTGTTAACCCTCTGCTACCCCCCTTCAATGCCGGTCTCCGCACTGTGGGATGTATATAGCAGCAGGAAACCCTGAAACACTTAAAGTAGGGGCAGATGGACTTAAAACGCTCGGTTTATAACACCACCAGAGCTTCTGACATCTTTATAATGGACCTGGTCGGACGGTTCTGCTCCAGCAGCCCTGATTCTGCTGCAGATCCGGTGGCACCAGGTCCTCTGTAGAGCAGGAGCTAGGTTTCGGTGTCATGTAGGGTGTGGTCTCTCGCCCGCAGCCCCAGTGAAGGACAGCCTTTATTTCTTTCTTGGCAGAGGCCCTAATCCAGGCCCATTCCTAGCTCTGCACTCATTTCCTGTGTGTACTGATTGATAACAAGCGTTACCCCCCCCATCACTCTGGAGACGCATGTAAGATCAACCTTCACGGCAGATTGAGTGTCTCTCTCCCCACCCAGTCGCTGGTCCAGTGGAGTCCGACCCGGAGTACCGTCTCATCGTCGACGCCAACAACCTGACCGTGGAGATCGACAACGAGCTCAGTGAGTGCCATTGGTGTCAGTTTCCGTGTGCGCGCGTGTGCGTGCATGTGTGCGCGTGTGTGTGTGGTGCGCGCGTGTGTGTGCGTGCTCGTGCCGCACTGGGGCAGGTGGATAGCTGCTGCCCCCTCAGTGTTTATGTCGATACCCCTCTCCCTCCCCTCAGATATCATACACAAGTTTGTTCGTGATAAATACTCCAAGCGGTTCCCGGAGCTGGAGTCCCTGGTGCCCAACTCCCTGGACTACGTCCGCACCGTACGGGTGAGTGCCAGCTGCCCCGCTAGGGGCCGGTTAATGGTCAACTAGGGTCAATTATACCTGTTAAAACTCGTAGCGACTACCAGTTATCACCATTGATCAATTAAGCCCCATTGACAATTGGCAATAAATCAATTAAGCAGTGGACCTCTGACCTCTGACCTCCCACAGGAGCTGGGCAACAGTCTGGAGAAGTGCAAGAGCAACGAGACGCTGCAGCAGATTCTGACCAATGCCACAATCATGGTGGTCAGCGTGACGGCGTCCACCACCCAGGGGTAAGTGACTGTCGACCGGCACGCTGACTGACTGGCGGGCGGACGGACAGGCTGGCACGCTGACCCTCCCCTCTCCTGCAGGACGCTGCTGGGTGAGGAGGAGCTGCAGCGATTGGAGGAGGCGTGTGACATGGCGCTGGAGCTCAACCAATCCAAGCACAGCATCTTCGAGTACGTGGAGTCACGCATGAGCTTCATCGCCCCCAACCTGTCCATCATCGTGGGAGCCTCCATTGCCGCCCGCATCATGGGTGAGAGATGGGCGAGAGGAGAGGGACGGAGTCCAGCGAACCGGACCACTGAGTAACTCTCTGTCTCGCTCCTCTCAGGGGTGGCCGGAGGGCTGACCCACCTGTCGAAGATGCCGGCCTGTAACCTGATGCTGCTGGGGGCTCAGCGCCGCTCACTGTCTGGCTTCAGCAGCACCTCCCTGCTGCCGCACACCGGCTACATCTACCACAGCGACTTCGTGCAGACCCTGCCCCCGGTGCGTGTGTGCGTCTGCGTGCTCTGTGCGTGTGCGCGTGCGTCTGCATGCTCCATCTCTCTCATATGCTGCGTTTGCTCCCTCTCTCAGGATCTCCGGAGGAAGGCGGCTCGCCTCGTCTCCGCAAAGTGCGCTCTGGCCGCCAGGGTGGACAGCTTCCACGAGAGCGCAGACGGCAAGGTGTGTGTGCAGTGTGTAGTATGTGCGTCCGGTCTGTGTGTGTTGTGTACATTACTGTGTGCAGTGTAGGCAGATCTGGTCCGGCCCTAGATGAACAGAACTTGACTCGGGCATTACCGGTGTAGAAACGGACAGGAACTGCGCAGTATTCTGTAGTATTGGCCGTGACTAGTTTCACTGCACACTGTGCTGCTGGTCTTGCTGTCCCGCCCCGCGCTCTGACAGGTCGGCTACGAGCTGAAGGAGGAGATCGAGAGGAAGTTCGATAAGTGGCAGGAGCCACCACCTGTGAAGCAGGTGAAGCCGCTGCCCGCGCCGCTGGACGGCCAGAGGAAGAAGAGAGGGGGTCGCAGGTCAGAGGTCACGGAGTCACTGTGAATGGGGGGGCCGTGTCTCTCAGTCGATGTTAATGTCTCGTCTCTCCTCCCCCCCCCTCAGGTACCGCAAGATGAAGGAGCGCTTGGGTTTGACTGAGATTCGGAAACACGCCAACCGCATGACCTTCGCTGAGGTCAGAGCCACGATGGGCACCATGAGCCTCATTCTTACAGTCCACACCGACGAGCCACTCTGAGAACTCTTCCTCTCTTGCTCTCCCTCTCAGATCGAGGACGATGCCTATCAGGAGGACCTGGGCTTCAGTCTGGGGCAGCTGGGCAAGGCAGGCAGTGGCCGTGTCCGCCAGGCACAGGTCAACGAGGTCACCAAGGCCCGCATCTCCAAGTCCCTGCAGGTGACCTCTCCCTGACCCCACGTGTGTGACCCTGCAGAGGCGCGGTTGGGTGTTAATGTGTGCTGTGTGGATCGGTGTACGGAGGCGTGGGTGTGTGTTAGTGTGCCATGCGCGGAGGCACGGGTGTGTGTGTGTTAACATGTTCACGTGTGCGGAGGCGCGGGTGTGTGTTAACGTGTGCCGTGTCACTCTGCAGCGGACCCTGCAGAAGCAGAGCGTTGTCTACGGGGGGAAGTCCACCGTGAGGGACCGCTCCTCGGGGACCAGCAGCAGCGTCGCCTTCACACCCCTGCAGGTACACTGCCCGGTCCGGTCCGCAGGGACCTCCTGAGCCGAGCCTCTGTTCTGGGTCTAGTGAAGCGGGGTCTGGACTGCACTGTGCTCTCTCTCTCTCAGGGGCTGGAGATCGTGAACCCTCAGGCCGCGGAGAAGAAGGTGGCCGAGGCGAGTCAGAAGTACTTCTCCAACATGGCCGAGTTCCTCAAGGTCAAGAAAGAGGGGGAGGAGCGGCCCTGAGGACTGCAGCCCCCAGGATGCATTGCGGCCACAGCGCCCTGGGCAGCGACCCCCTGTGAAGTTAATGAGTGTTTTTAATGTGGACTACAGCCCCCAGAGTGCACTGCTCCCTCGAAGAGCCGCTGTACCTGCAGCAGACTGTGCCCTCTGGTCTTACTCCGTCTGTGGGTTCTGGTGTTTGAACATTTTTAATAAAACTGGAGAAAAAGGACTCTGTGCTGTCTGCCTGTACTCCCCCCCGTCCTCTCTCTCTGCCATTCGTCCATCTGTCTGTCTGCAGTGGGGGTGGGCGACCTCGATGGCTCAGGGTGTTCCCACATATGCCACATTTTCATGAAGAACAGCCCTATAATGCAGTAAATCCACATTGATACAATATATGCAGTTGTCATAAACATACTACTTCATATTATTTTATTTTTAAGTGGATGCGCTTTGGGCTTCAAGTTACCCAGTACTGCCCTGTGCTGCCCTGACTGTGTCCATACTGCACTCTACACCCTCTGCCCTGTCTGTCTGTGTCTATACTGCACTCTTTACTGCACCCACACCCAAGATTCTGTTCTGTTACTGGGATCTAATTTTAGTTCTTCTGCCTCAATGTCATTTTTCACATATAATGCTACCCCACTACCTCTTTGATTTTTGCCTGTCTCTCCTAAAGTGAAAGGATACACAGTTTAGGGAACCAACCTCGGAGAGAGCATGCATTGACTTCTTTTCAAATGACAAAGATAGAGTCAGAGGGACACTAGTTAGAGAACCAATGGCAAATTGTGATCACAACATGGGTAGCTTTGAGGCATTCTTTCAAAAAACAAGGTCCAGGTCTAAAACGATGGTCTACAATTTTAGAAAAGCAAACCTTGAAGGTATGAGGTGGCACTTAGAAGAGGTAGACTGGAGAACACTGGATACAGAGTCAGTTGAAAATGGATGGGTATATTTTAAGAATATACTACTTGAGGCTCAGGAGCAATTTGTACCAAAACCAACAAACAGTGGCCAAAATGGTTTAATAGAGGTATGCAGAATATCAAGAGAAAGAAAATGTTGTATAGTGCATACAAAAGGGACGGAGACAAAACAAAATACATAGAATATGTTGAGCTGCAAAGAGATCTTAAGAAAGGGATCAGGAAAGCAAAGAGGGAACTAGAAAGAAACAGCTCTTGGAGCTAAAACTAATGCAAAGAGTTTTTTTCAATATTACAACAGCAAGAGGTCAATAAAGGAGGAAGTGAAACAGATAAAGGGCACAAATTGAGGTATGGAAAACAAACTAGATGTGGCAAATGTTCTGAATGAGTATTTCACAGAGGTTTTTACAAAAGAAAAGACATAACATAGCAAGAGAGATCAGGATAAATGAGGAGGAGGTACTAAAGGGACTAGCAGAATTAAAAACCAACAAATCACCTGGGCCATATGGGATATTTCCAACAGTACTTAAAGAAATGAGGGAAATTATTTATAGGCTGCTAACTCAAATATTCCAAATGACACTTAGAACAGGGGATGTGCCAATTGACTGGAAGACAGCAAATGTCATACCAATCCACAAGAAAGAGGACAAAACTGAGCCAGGAAATTACAGACCAATCAGTCTCACCTGCATCACTTGTAAAATGTTGGACAAAATTATTAGACAGAAAATAGAGGAGCATCTTAATGAAAACCATATTCTTGGAGATAGTCAACATGGGTTTAGACGAGGCAGATCATGTCTTACTAATTTATTAGAATTTTTTGAACATGCAACTGCAGCTGTAGATCATGTGAAAGCAAATGATGTGATATACTTAGATTTCCAAAAAGCTTTTGATAAGGTTCCACACCAAAGACTGATCCTCAAATTGGAGGCTGTAGGCATTCAGGGTAATGTAAGTAGATGATTATGAACTGGTTGATGTCTAGGAAACAGAGGGTGTCGATTAGAGGAGTCGCTTCTAACTGGAGTGAGGTTGTTAGTGGAGTTCCACAGGGATCAGTACTAGGACCTGTCCTTTTTCTAATCTATATTAATAATCTGGACTCTGGGATAGTTAGCAAACTTGTCACATTTGCAGATGATACTAAAATAGGTGGCTCAGCAGATACAATCTTGGCAACACAGGCTATTCAAAGGGACTTAGATAATATTCAGTTGTGGGCCGACACCTGGCAGATGAAATTCAATGTGGACAAGTGCAAGGTAATACATGCAGATAACAAAAATGTCCACTATAATTACACTATGGGAGGAACAGAACTAGATGAAGTAACGCATGAGAAAGACCGAGGAGTCTATGTGGACTCCTCACTTTCTCCATCCAAACAATGTGGGGAAGCAATAAAAAAGGCAAACAGGATGTTAGGGTATATTGTCAAAAGTGTAGAATTGAGAACAAGGGCAGTGATGTTCAGACTGTACAATGCACTAGTTAGAGCTCATCTGGATACTGTGGACAGTTCTGGGCTCCACACTTCAAGAAAGATATCGCTGCTCTAGAGGCAGTTCAGAGGAGAGCAACCAGACTTATTCCAGGTCTGAAGGGAATGTCCTACTCGGAGAGACTGAGGGAACTAAACCTATTCACCCTGGAACAGAGGAGACTACGTGGGGACTTGATCCAAGTCTTCAAAATCATGAAAGCCAGCGACCACATCAACCCAGAGGAGCTTTTCCAGATCAGCAGGGACACACGCACCCGGGACACAAATGGAAATTGGGCTTCAAGGCATTCAAGACAGAAAACAGGAGACACTTCTTCACACAGAGAGGCGTCACCATCTGAACAAACTCCCCAGCGATGTGGCTGAAGAGACAATGTGGGAACATTCAAAATCAGACTGGATAGGATCCTTGATCACTTAGTTATTAATGGACACCAAACGAGCACGATGGGGCGAATGGCCTCCTGTCGATTGGACACTTTCTTATGTTGTTTACTCCCTCTCCCCTGTCTTGTCTGTCTATACAGCACTCTTTACTCCATCGGCGTCGTTAGACGCGGGCTTTTGACCCTCCCCCGCTCCTACAGGAGATATCACTGTCAACCCCGGGTGAGCTGAGGTCTACTGCGACGCCCCTGCTTTACTCCCTCCCTCTCCCTGTCAGTCTCTCTCGGGTTTTGCACTCGGTGTTGGCTCCGATTCTGCCGTTTGAACATTTGTACACCTGTGGGGATCCATGCCGTTTGTACGGGTTGGCTCGGTGTACATTCGAGCAACATGCCCCGACCTCCCTTAGTGTAATATAATCTAACCCTGATAGTCTCAACAGAACAGATTCGAAAGCGCTGGCAATGCGCATTCACTGACGCTTGGACGGGCTGCTGCAGCTGCTCGGAGATTAGCCTGAATAACAGCTCTGCACACAGCCCGGTTACAGCCCCGTCAGTCACTTGATGGCTGTAGTGGTCAGTAGTGACGTGCAGTTCGCGAACGATTCGTTCTTTTTGAGAGACTCATTCTGGTGCCCGATGGGACTCGGATCCGTGACGCAAGACTCGGCTCTGCTGACTCGCTGTGAGCAGCGGCGCTCAGGAGCCGGAGACCCGCACCTCCATCACTGACTCTGACTCTCAGTCCGGCGGACTCGCTCGTCCTGACGAGTCGTTGAGTTATGAAACTGAACTGTATGCGCCATGTTGTTTCCAAATTCCCTCTTGTTATTGCATAAAAAATAAATATGTATGAGCCAAAATGGCGTCAGTTACATCATCCAGACCGAGTATAGACTATACTGTCAGAAAATGAGATTAGACGTTTATGCAATATTTTATATACTGTACATAATGTGTGTGTGTATTAGTCCGTATTCATTGCGTACGTCTGCCAAACATAACAAAAATATATAATATATCGCTATGAAGTCTGTTTTTGTAATGTTTTATACACATGAAACATTTTGCACAATGTATTATTAATACTTGCAGTCATCTTGAAGTAAATCAACAAAATAATTATTAATATTAATAATAATTGAGATACACCTATGCACAAGACATTTATGTAACGATATTATTATTATTATTATTTAGCAGACGCCCTTGTCCAAACAATATATTAGATTAATCATGTTGGCTAAATAATGTTAACTTCAAACTGTTGTTTTCTCCGGTATTTTAAATATATATCTGTCACAACTGTATTTATTTTACCCCAGTCAAATACACTTCTCCATGCTTTTGTGGCGTGCGGTGAACGACTCGTTCTTGCCGGTTCAAGTCTGTCTGACCCGTCCTGATTCGGGCTGCAGGGGTCCAGTCTGAATCAGTGAACGACATGAACCGATTCACCGAACTGAACTGAATCAAATGAATCGAGGCACTAAAAAGAATCGAACTGCCATCAGTAGTCAGCACAGAAGACCGGACGTGTGTTCAGGAAAGTTCTTCTTCCGCTTGTGATGTCACCAGAAACCGCTCTATTTCGCCCCACTGCATGACTGATGGACCTCTCCTCCAATCAGATGCCAGCACCGTTTCACCTTTCACCTGCCACCTCTGCCACTTCCACCAATCCCGCTGCAGCGGTGTGGAAGGGGGGGACAACGAAAAAAAACATCTTCCTGAGTGACAAAGAATCGTGACCAATAGCGCTCTGCGGTGGGACCACAGCAGCCAATGGAGCGCTGCTGTGCGGATGAGGGGCGGGTCCGGAGCGGGAAGCCTGTCGCTCGATCGCAGGAGGAGGAGGAGGAGGAGGGAGGCTGGCGGCCATCTTGGATCTGCAGCCGATTGTCTGTCTGTCGAGAAAGACAGAGAGCGCGATTGAAATCAGTATTTACACAACATTCACGGACGGAAAGAGGGAGACTAAGCGGAGGAGAAGACAGGGAGACGCCACAGAAATATAACGGTACAGCTTTTACATCCACAGCAGCGAGAGCCTTCACACTCACCACCAGCAGCCCATAACAAACTCCCGGGCAGCAGCACCGGAGCACAGCGGCGGCGGCAGCGCGTCCGTCCGTCCGTTAGCGGAGCTCGACCCGGATCAGCGGCCCATGCGGGACCGGGGCTCTGCGGGGGCCCGCTGTCCGGGACCGAGGCGGTAAAGTCCCGCAGTGCACCGGCCAGACCTGCGCCGTACTGGGGTCAGAGCCGGGCATCTGCAGCGTGAGCCCCGGGCCGCCTGTACAGACCGATCACACAGAGAGAGAGAGAGAGAGAGAGAGAGATAGTAGTGTGTGTGTGTGTGTGTGTCAGGTGTGACAGAGAGCAGGTTGTCTGTGTGTATATGTGTCAGGTGTATGTGTGTGTGTGTGTGACGTAAATACTTCAGTAACGGTTTTTAATAAGAAAACGTTAGTGTGGGTTCAGCGTTTCTTCTTAAGAGAGTAAATGAGTGCAGAGTTGTGTAGTGTCCAGCCAGTGTTAATGTACTGTAGTGTCCAGTCAGTCAGTCAGTGTTAATGTGCTGTAGTGTCCAGTCAGTCAGTCAGTGTTAATGTGCTGTAGTGTCCAGTCAGTCAGTGTTAATGTGCTGTAGTGTCCAGTCAGTCAGTCAGTGTTAATGTACTGTAGTGTCCAGTCAGTCAGTGTTAATGTGCTGTAGTGTCCAGTCAGACAGTCAGTGTTAATGTACTGTAGTGTCCAGTCAGTCAGTCAGTGTTAATGTACTGTAGTGTCCAGTCAGTCAGTCAGTGTTAATGTGCTGTAGTGTCCAGTCAATCAGTCGGTGTTAATGTGCTGTAGTGTCCAGTCAGTCAGTCGGTGTTAATGTACTGTAGTGTCCAGTCAGTCAGTCGGTGTTAATGTACTGTAGTGTCCACTCAGTCAGTCAGTGTTATTGTGCTGTAGTGTCCAGTCAGTTAGTCAGTGTTAATGTGCTGTAGTGTCCAGTCAGTCAGTCAGTGTTAATGTGCTGTAGTGTCCAGTCAATCAGTCGGTGTTAATGTGCTGTAGTGTCCAGTCAGTCAGTCGGTGTTAATGTACTGTAGTGTCCAGTCAGTCAGTCGGTGTTAATGTACTGTAGTGTCCACTCAGTCAGTCAGTGTTATTGTGCTGTAGTGTCCAGTCAGTTAGTCAGTGTTAATGTGCTGTAGTGTCCAGTCAGTCAGTCAGTGTTAATGTGCTGTAGTGTCCAGTCAGTCAGTCAGTGTTAATGTGTTGTAGTGTTCAGTCAGTGTTAATGTGTTGTAGTGTCCAGTCAGTCAGGGTATGAACTCTCTCTCTTTCTTTCTATCTCAGTGACTGACGGTATGAGGACAGTGTGCTAGTCCAGGAGTCATGGCGGACAAGAGAAAACTACAAGGTAACATGTCTCTCTACCGTATCGTGTGTCTGTACTGTGTGCGTGTATATTGTACTGTGTGTCTGTATTATTAATATCACTCCCCTCTCTCTCCCTCCCTCCAGGAGAGATAGATCGCTGTCTGAAGAAAGTAGCAGAGGGGGTGGAGCAGTTTGAGGATATCTGGCAGAAGGTGAGTCCTCGATAACCACTTAACCACTGCGTTAAGGCAATTGAAATGCTGTAATGGTGGTAGTGGGGACTGACAGTGTTGACCTCTGACCCCCGTAGCTCCACAACGCAGCCAACGCCAATCAGAAGGAGAAGTATGAAGCAGACCTGAAGAAAGAGATAAAAAAACTACAGGTAAACAGGGAGAGGGAGACAGAGACAACAACACTCAACACGCTGACTGACACACTGACTGACTGACACACTGACTGACTGGCACACTGTGACTGGCACACTGTGACTGGCACACTGTGACTGGCACACTGTGACTGGCACACTGGCTGACTGGCACACTGTGACTGACACACAGTTAGTATGTGCACTGAACCCCACTCTCTCCCTCAGAGGCTGAGGGACCAGATCAAGACCTGGGTCGCCTCCAACGAAATCAAGGACAAGAGGCAACTAGTGGAGAACCGCAAACTCATAGAGACGGTTAGAGAGGGGCGGGACAGGGGCGGGACGGAGAGGGCTTGTGTGTCCGTTACTGCGTGTTTGTGTGTCTGTGTGTCTGTGAGTGTGTTTAAGTAATCTCCTTTTCTGTCGTTGTCCCCCCCTCTCTGTCTCTCTCTCTCTCTCTCTCTCTATCTCTCTCTGTCTCTCTAGCAAATGGAGCGGTTTAAGATAGTGGAGCGGGAGACGAAGACGAAGGCCTACTCCAAGGAGGGCCTGGGACTCGCGCAGAAGGTCGACCCGGCGCAGAGAGAGAAGGAGGAAGTTGGACAGTGGCTCACAGTAAGTGTGTGTTTCTGTGCGTCTCTCTTTCTCTCTCTCTCTCTCAGTTCAGATGAACTCAGGGAGGCTTGACTGCGTTACGTCCGTGTGGTCGAGTATTGACATCGGGCCCCAGGGCTCAGGATCAGGGCAATGGGCGACGCACACCGGGCCACAGTGCGTATTCCTGGACAGTAAACAGAAGCACAGGCTGTCATTTGTGATTGACATTTACTAACAGCATCATTAAAAATGTCTGTAAGATGCGATATTCAGGAGCTGAAGATCTGCAGCGGCAGGCAGAGGCCGGCTCGACAGCAGAACGAGACGGCGGCGCGGTGTGGTGAGCGCCGGGGGCACACGCTGCTCTACAGGACGAGACGGCGGTGTTGTGACCGCTGGCGGCACACGCTGCTCTACAGGACGAGCCTATTACCTATAACCTATTACCATGACATCAGTTTCTGAGAGGACCTGTTTGAAGACACTGTACGGTGGCAGTGACTCTGCACTTCAATTGCGGGGAGCAAAGCCGCTCAGACTGCGCCCGTGGCTTGCAGCACAGTGCCTGGTCAGGGCCTGCAGCGTGGGCTGTCTGCTGTGACCCGGCCGTGCCGTCCTGGACAAGACATGAGACGAGGCAGTCCATGAGCAGGAGCTGCGCAAGTCCTGTGTGGCCCTCGCAGCACTGGGCCTGTCCCTGCATCGTGTGTTGATAAGTGCGCATTGTTTGTGTAGTTGTCCTGTTCAGTGTTTTGGCTCCAGTGCAAAGCTGTGACGATGTGATCTTGTCCTGGGCGCCATTGCAGATGTATTTAAGATGAACAGTGCACCCCGGCAGCTGCGATGCAATCATCATTCGGGCCGGACGCAGCCGTTGTGGCATTTTTGGTACAGAACCTCCAGCTCAACGTCACTGAAAGACACGCTTGTAAAACATGACAGCCGAGTCATTTACACTTTGTTCTTTTAAACATCTGTTTGAATCTAAAAAGTGTATTTCAGATGCTCCTTTTAGAATCAGCGACTTCATGTGCAGCTTTATAACACTTGAAAACAGTTTGCAATCGAGTCATTTGGACATCGTTCGTTTCGATGTTCATTTCATTCTGTTTGTGGTGTATGTTCGTATTACTTGAATTTGGTATTCATGCAGTTCCCCCCTGCACACCGCGTCAGTTCTCCAGCGCTATCAACACTACACGCCAGCGCCCAGTTCTCAGTCCTTGTGCATAGGTCCGTTACTGCACTGTGCTAGTCTGACGTCAGCTGGCATGTGGGGCAGGCCTGAGTCCACGCGTGCCGCCGTGGCTGTGAGGCGAGCCAGCATGGTGCGCCTCAGGATTCCAGTGAACTGTTGGCAATGCCTTCCCTAAATAAAGTATACAGACTTCAGCATATATTTACATATTTCTCTCTCCCTCTGTGCCTGTCTCCTCTCTCTCTCTCTCTCTGTGTCTGTGTCTGTCTCTCTCTTTCACAAAATCTAATTCTAATTCCAATCAATCAATTAAGCAAGTCAACCAAGGGAGCCGAGAGGCTGAAGGCATTCAAACGGCTGTGCCAAAGCTTTCTAAATGACTGGATCCATCAAACCTGCTTCTCTGCTCAGAATAAAGTCCCGGTGGGCCAGGGGCTGCAGACTGACCCTCTCTGTGTCTCGGCGCGGCGTCCCCCTAGAGCAGCGTGCGTCTCGGCACCGGGTCCACATTGAGCGGCGTGCGTCTCGGCACTGGGTCCACATTGAGTTGCGTGCGTCTCGGCACCGGGTCCACATTGAGTCGCGTGCGTCTCGGTGCGGCGTCCCCATAGAGTGGTGTGCGTCTCGGTGCGGCATCCCCCTTCCGTCGCTGCGTCTCGGCGTGGCGTGCCTCTAGGTTTGTATGCGTCTGGGCGCAGCGTCCCCCTAGAGCGGTGTGCGTTTCGGTGCGGCGTCCCCCTAGAATTGCGTTCGTCTTGGCACCAGGTCCACATTGACTTGCGTGTGTCTCGGTGCGGCGTGCTCCTAGAGTTGCATGCGTCTCGGTACTGGATCCTCATTGAGTCACGTGCGTCTCAGTGGTCCTAATGGACTCTTAAGAACATGAGAAAAAGTGTCCAGTCGAGAGGAGGCCATTCGCCCCATCGTGCTCGTTTGGTGACCATTAATAACTGAGTGATCAAGGATCCTATTCAGTCTGTTTTTAAATGTTCCCAAATTGTCTCTTCAGCCACATCTTCTCGGTCTCTCTCTCACAGAACACGATAGACACTCTGAACATGCAGGTGGATCAGTTCGAGAGTGAGGTGGAGTCCCTGTCCGTGCAGACGCGCAAGAAGAAGGGAGACAAGGAGGTGAGAGATTAAACTGTGTGTACTGTACTGCATGTGAGTGTCTGTGTGCTGTGTGTGTGTGTGTGTATGTGTGTGTACAGTCTGTCGCTGTGCTGTGTGTGAGTGTGTGTGTACTGTACTGCATATGTGTGTCTCTGTGCTCTGTGTGTGTGTGTGTACTGTACTGCCTGTGTGTGTGTGTATGTGTGTACAGGTTTTCGTGATATATGGGGACTTTTTTTTAGGTTACAAACTGGTAATTTCTAGGTTATTATGCAATAAATGTGAAATGTGGGGACTTTGTCTAGAGTCCCCATGAGTCAAATCACTTAAAAAACATACTAAATGATGTTTTATTAAAAATGTAAAAATGCAGAAAGTTTTTTGTGAGGGTTAGGTTTAGGGGATATAATCTATAGTTTGTACATTATAAAAATCATTGTCTGTGGAAAGTCCCCACAAGGATAGTGTGTGTGTGTGTGTGTGTGTGTGTGTACTGTACTGCCTGTGTGTGTGTGTGTTCTGTACTGCGTATGTGTGTGTCTCTGTACAGTGTGTGTGCGTGTCTGTGTGTACTGTACTGCATGTGTGTGTCTCTGTGCTGTGTGTGTGTGTACTGTATGTGTCTGTGCTGTGTGTGTGTACTGTATGTGTCTGTGCTGTGTGTGTGTACTGTATGTGGCTGTGCTGTGTGTGTGTATGTACTGTATGTGTCTGTGCTGTGTGTGTGTGTGTGTGTAGTGTACTGTGTGTATGTGTGTGTGTGTGTCTCTGCTGTATGTGAGTGTAATGCATCGTGTTGTTTGTGTATGTGTAGTGCTCTGTGTGTGTGTGTGTGTACTGCATGGTGTTGTGTTGTGTGTACCATGTCCCTGTATAGTTTTCAGTGCCTCTCTCCATCCCCTCCCCTCCCCTCTCTCTCTCCCCCTCTCGATCTCTCTTGTCTGTAGAAGCAGGATCGCATTGAGGAGCTGAAGAGGTTCATCGAGAAGCACAGGTACCACATACGCATGCTGGAGACCATCCTGCGCATGCTGGACAACGACTCTGTGCAGGTGAGGAGAGAGAGGAGAGGAGAGGGAGCGTTGAGGAGAGAGAGAGACAGACAGACAGACAGACACACACACACACACACACACACACACACACACAAAAGGTAGTCGAGTGACGTTGCTGTGCTGCAGGTGGAGTCCATCAGGAAGATCAAGGACGATGTGGAGTACTACCTGGACTCCTCCCAGGACCCCGACTTCGAGGAAAATGAGTTCCTGTACGATGACCTGGACCTGGAGGACATCCGTACGTCCCTCTGTGTGTCCGTCCCTCTGTCCCTCAGTGTCTGTCCCTCTGTGTGTATCCATCCTTCTGTCCCTCTGTCTGTGTCCGTCCCTCTGTCCCTCTTTGTCCATCTGTCTCTCTTAATCACACTCTCATTTCTCTCTCTGTAGCTCAGTCCTTGGTGGCCACCTCTCCTCCTGGTCACTCCCACATGGAAGACGAGATCTTCAACCAGTCCAGCAGCACGCCAACATCCACTACCTCCTCCTCGCCCATCCCTCCATCCCCCGCCAACTGCACCACGGTAAAACTCCTTCTCCCACAGATCACACTAATATATGGCTGTACTGAGTTACACTATATATAAATACACTCCTCCTTTTCGTCCGTTTATCCCTCGCCACATCACAAGGCTGTACTACAACATTGTGGCAATATAATGTCGCACACTGGACGTGCTGTGCAAGCGAAGTCGCACTGTGACTAAAGTAACTGTCCCCTCCTCTTCCCTCTGCCTCTCCAGGAGAATTCGGAGGATGACAGGAAGCGCGGGAGATCAACAGACAGCGAGGTCAGCCAGGTGAGCTGCCCCCTGGTCTCTTTCTCCCTCTGTGTTGCTCTTGATCAGTTTGTTAACCCCCTGTGCTGCGTGATTATAATCCAGTGGTTCTCAACCTGCGGCCCGTCACGCATGGAAGTGCAGCCCACGATATGACACCCATATTTAACACTAGAAGCGCTGAGCCGATTTGGTTAATAAAATTGGAATTACTCTGTGTTCCTAAATACACTGCGTATACCCGTTCGTGGCTTTTCCTACCTATATGTATTAAACATGCCTACAGCGATCTCTACATGTCTACAGTCTTTCATGTGCTTGAAAAACACACACATTGTACAGCATTACAGGTGTTTTCTTACAGCTGTATTCAGATTGAGCTGATACAGTGATTACCCGCAAATAAACATGGATTGAAAATGGAGACTGAAGAGAGCTCGTGTTGGAAATGCCATGTATATGAACATGGCTGATTCAGGGGCATCCGATCATTTGTGGTTTGGTTCCAGTGCTGTGAAAACACTGCGAGTGAAACGCCAGGTCCAATTGGCACCGAGTGCTTTTACTCTACTGATCAATACGCGATGTTACTGCAGTACAGAGTGCAATAGCGCAGCACATCCACCAAAATAATGATTCACAGACATTATCAGCGGAGGAGCATTTATTGTGATGCTATATATTAGTGGAGTAAAAGTGTCACCTGGAGAGGCTGTCACAATGCAGTGTGAGGGACGATCTCATGCAGGGAAATTGCAGAAACTGTCCTGTGTGACTGTACAAGCTGTCAGGTATGCAGGCTAAATATAGTAAATCGTTTATTGAAATACAAAGCTACAGTTAATTCACGCACTGTATGTTGAAAACAAAGTTTACACGGTGTTGAAAATGTTTACTTTACTGTACAATTATGTTTTGATAAGTTATTTTTGAACTATAAATGTGGTGAAACATTATATATCATACTATTAACCGCTAATATCATAATATTAAATCCGGTTATTTTGCATTGATGACATCATATGCAAATTATGTGTGGCCCGTGAGACATGCACTTGGACCGTAGTGCGGCCAGTGGGAAAAAAGGTTGAGAACCACTGTTATAATCAGAGCCCGCCCAATGCACGTTTCTTGGGTCCGATACCGATAATCGGGGAGCATATCGGCCATCGGGAAATTATGTCTGTCAATATGGCCTGTTTTTGGTAGCATGTAAAACACGCTCTCTAACACGGATCCCTCAGATGTCTCTCAGATCTGTAGGAGTTTGAAACTTCTGTGAGTTAACATTACTTTTCATTACAAATCACCATTGCAAAAATGAATGATATACATTCGAATAAGGGACAATAAAGATGTTCTATACATTAGAACACAGAATAAGAACGTGTCCAGTGTTGTATTAGCGTGTTACACGTGTCGCTCAACACTGCCGCTCACACAGGGCAGCTTCTAGTGCAGGCGTTTAAAAACGCCCTGGGTAATGTAACCTGTCCGCTGAGTCTGTTCAGAGTATAGCAGCACAATGCAGGGTGTGACAGTCTATCCTGACCCACATTGTATGAGCAACGTCTCATTGCTGCTCTCGGCTGCTACCGCTCTGATGTTATTCATATTGTATGAACAGCTGGACGTGTTTCAGGCTGTTTTGTGAATGGTGTGCAGGACAATCTGCAGAGCCAGTCAGTATGAAGGCGAACACGATTCATTTAACATGTGCCCATTTACAAGTTAAATTAATGAATTAATAAATACAGCAGATCTGGGTTTCCCTCTAAAACATTAAGGACTGGATTAATAAATGCACCCATAAGTCCATAAATGCCATGACTGAGACTTTAGTTCAGTTATAACCTGCTATATTGTATCTGGATGATTAATCGTGAAACGTGTGTATTTTGTTTCAACTGTAACTTGCCAGGTCTGCTAAGTAAATTATAAATAATATGGCAAAAAGTATTGTTTGCAGTTACAAATCTGCAGAAAGAGTAATAAATTAAGGGAGTCACGCTGTGCCGTTTAAAATACATATATACTAGCACAAATGATGATGATAATACTAAATATCACGGCACGGATGTTTAAGCCAGTGTAACCGAGGCATAAAATAACCACTGTAGAACCAAATGAACCTGTATTTATTTGCTCTCTGCAGTGTGATGAAGGATTTCATGGTCATTTGAAAAAACATTAAAGGGGTCATGAACTGCCTTTTTTTTTTTTTGTACTGTTCTCCGAGGTCCACTTATAATGTTATCAAGATTTTTACATCATTTTGATTTCTCAGTTCATGACCCCTTTAACATTATCGGAGGAATATGTGCCAATACCGATATCTGTAAACGGACGATAATGTTGGTGCTTCGGTCCTAATTATAGTGGACTGTGTTATCAGTGTGTTCACCCCCTGTGTGTGTTGTGTGATTATAATGGACTGTGTTATCAGTGTGTTGTGTGATTATAATGGACTGTGTTATTAGTGTGTTCACCCCGTGTGTGTGTTGTGTGTGTTGTGTGATTATAATGGACTGTGTTATCAGTGTGTTGTGTGATTATAATGGACTGTTATCAGTGTGTTCACCCCCTGTGTGTGTTATGTGATTATAATGGACTGTGTTATCAGTGTGTTAACCCCCTGTGTGTGTTGTGTGATTATAATGCACTGTATCAGTGTTAACCCCCTGCGTGTGTTGTGTGATTATAATGGACTGTGTTATCAGTGTGTTCACCCCCTGCGTGTGTTATGTGATTATAATGGACTGTGTTATCAGTGTGTTAACCCCCTGTGTGTGTTGTGTGATTATAATGCACTGTATCAGTGTGTTATGTGATTATAATGGACTGTGTTATTAGTGTGTTCACCCCCTGTGTGTGTTGTGTGATTATAATGGACTGTGTTATCAGTGTGTTGTGTGATTATAATGGACTGTTATCAGTGTGTTAACCCCCTGTGTGTGTTGTGTGATTATAATGCACTGTATCAGTGTGTTAACCCCCTGTGTGTGTTGTGTGATTATAATGCACTGTATCAGTGTGTTAACCCCCTGTGTGTGTTGTGTGATTATAATGCACTGTATCAGTGTGTTAACCCCCTGTGTGTGTTGTGTGATTATAATGCACTGTATCAGTGTGTTAACCCCCTGTGTGTGTTGTGTGATTATAATGCACTGTATCAGTGTGTTAACCCCCTGTGTGTGTTGTGTGATTATAATGGACTGTGTTATCAGTGTGTTGTGTGATTATAATGTACTGTGTTATCAGTGTGTTATAACCCCCTGTGTGTGTTGTGTGATTGTAATGGACTGTGTTATCAGTGTGTTATAACCCTCTGTGTGTGTTGTGTGATTATAATGGACTGTGTTATTGGTGTGTTGTGTGATTGTAATGGACTGTGTTATCAGTGTGTTATAACCCCCTGTGTGTGTTGTGTGATTGTAATGGACTGTGTTATCAGTGTGTTATAACCCTCTGTGTGTGTTGTGTGATTATAATTGACTGTGTTATTGGTGTGTTGTGTGATTGTAATGGACTGTGTTATCAGTGTGTTAACCCCCTGTGTGTGTTGTGTGATTGTAATGTTCTGTACTAACCCCTCTTTGCCACTCTCCTCCTCTCTCTCAGAGTCCGGTAAAAAACGGGAACCCCTCTTCCTCATCCTCGTCCTCGTCCTCCTCCTCCAGCACATCCTCCTCCTCACTGGTCTCCATGGCCAGCGTCGCGGGGGCCGTCTCTGGGGGGGGTGGTGGCATGAACAGTGGCATGATGGGCGTGGGGGGCGGCATCTCTGGGGGCAGCAGTCTTTTGGGCAGCATGGGGGGGCTGCTGCCCGGCTCCACCCCCTTCAACGCTGCGCCCCAGTCTCTGGCGCTGGCCCAGGGCAAGGCCGCGGTGGGGGTGGTGGGCGGCCCCAGTGGCAGTAACCCCGCCTCCACCTCCCCCTCCAGCCTCCTCCTGCTGCCCCCGCCCAGTGCCTCCCCCGCAGCCTCCTCCTGCTCCTCCTCCTCCACCGCCTCCTCGTCCTCCTGCTCCTCCTCCTCCTCGTCCTCCTCCTCCTCCGCTGCGGCCGTTGCGCCCGGCCTGGGGGGCTCGGTGCCGGGCAACCCCAACTCCCAGTCCCAGGCCTGCCTCGGGCCTGGCTCCGCGGGCTCCAGCCTGGGCCTTGGCCTGGTGGTGGGGCTGGGCAAGGGCCCGGGCACGGGCGGCGGCCCAGGTGCAACGGGGGCAGGGCCGGGTGGGTCAGGGGTGTCGGCAGGAACGGCGGGGGGGCAGTTACAAGGCCTGGGGCTGGCCGGAATGCCCCCGGTGTCCCTGGGGGGGACGATGGCCAGTCTGCTGGGTGGCAGTGGGGGGTCGGGCGTGGCCACCACCACCCCCTATGCTCAGGCGGCCGCAGGGGGGGCGGGGCCGGGGGGCAGCAGTGCTGTGGGAGGGGGCAGTAACAGCAGCTCAGGGGTATCCACAGGCCTCCTGGGCTCGAGCCCTGGGGCAATTAGTGGCGTCAGCAGTGGGATTCTGGGGCTGGGGCCGGGCCTGGGAGGACAGGGGTCCTCCGGAGGCCCCGGCGGCAGCGTGGGGGGGGCGGGTGGGGCCCCAGGGGCAGGACTGGTCTCCGGTGTGATCGGGGGCAACGGACGAGGAGGAGGAGGAGGAGGGGGAGGAGGAGGAGGTGGGGTGGCAGTCGTCGGCAGCGGAGCAACCAATAGACCGCCCAGTGGACAGAAACAGAACGGCAGCACAAGTGAGAGACTATAACAACTGTGTGTGTGTGTGTCTGTACTGTGTGTGTGCGCATGTCTCTACTGTGTGTGTGTGTGTGTCTGTACTGTAAATTCTGAATGTGTAAAATGTATTATGCCTTGAACTGCATTGTATTATTGCACCAAGTTGCCCAGGACAAGGGTGTCTGTTAAGAATAATAATAATACTGTACTCTATTTCAGGTTACAGTTCTGTAGTAGCAGACAGCACTCAAGACTCCACCCTAAACAGTGCCAGCCAATCACAGAACAGCCAGCCATCATCTCTGGTTTCAACAGCCAATCCAGCGTGAGTACTGCACACTGTCCCGCCTCTCGCTTTCATTCAGTCAGTAGGTGTAAATATTCTGTGGTATATTAACCTTTATTACCCTCCCCCTGTTCCTGTGTTAATGTGCTGTAGTGTCCAGTCAGTAAGTCAATGTTAATGTGCTGTAGTGTCCAGTCAGTCAGTGTTAATGTGCTGTAGTGTTAATGTCCAGTGGTGTATTGACCCTGTCTCTCTCTGTGTTTGTCCTCAGGAAGGACAGTGTGGTGAGCAGCTCCAGTCTCTTGGGCTCCATGTCTCTACCTCCCAGTTCGCCCTCCCCCTCCTACAGCGACGGCAAAGGGGCGGGGCTTCTGAACGGCCCGCACAGCTACAGCCAGGGAGATGGAGTGAAGGTGAGAGAGAGAGAGATAGAGAGAGAGAGGAGGAGGTGTATATGTACGTCTAGTCCATTGGTGTGTATTCATTCTGTTCTCTCTCTCAGGCTCAGGAGCTCAGCTCTCTGAAGTCCATGGCAGAGAGAGCAGCACTGGGCTCTGGGCTGGAGGGGGAGCTGCCCTCCCTGCACCTCACTGACCGAGGTACACAACGCCACACTACACCACGCTGCACTTTACTGCACTGCACCACACTGTACTGCACTACACTACACCACGCTACAATTTACTGCAATACACAACGCTGCATTTTACTGCACTGCACCACACTGTACTGTACTGCACTACACAACGCTGCACTTTACTGCACTGCACCACACTGTACTACACAACATTGTACTGCACTACACCACACTGTACAGCACTACAAAATGCGGTACTGCATTGTACTGCAGTACACAACACTGTGCTGCACTACACAACACTGCACCATACTGTACTGCACTACACAACACTGTACTGCACTACAGAACGCTACACTGAAGTACTCCTGACCCCTCTCTCTCTCTCTCAGACCTGTTCTCAGGCTCCTCCAGCACCGGACCCCCGGCGCCGCCCCCCCCCGGCCTGGCGGAAGTCAGCATCCCCCCATCGCTGGGCGTGTGTCCGCTCGGCCCCGTGCCGCTGAGCAAAGACCAGCTGTACCAGCAGGCCATGCAGGAGGCGGCCTGGACTCACATGCCTCACCCCTCGGACTCGGAGAGGATACGGTACGGAGGTAGAGGGCTCCGCCGCGAGGCTCCGAACACACACTCACTGTCTCATATTGACTGCCTCTCTCTCCCTCTCAGGCAGTACCTGATGAGGAACCCCTGCCCCACGCTGCCCTTCCACCACCAGGTGCCCCCCCCACACTCAGACTCAGTGGAGTTCTACCAGCGTCTGTCCACTGAGACCCTGTTCTTCATCTTCTACTACCTGGAGGTACAGAGACCTGCGTGCATCTGTGTCTGTGTCTGTTTCTGTGTCTTTCTCTCTTTCTTTGTGTGTCTGTCTCTCTCTGTGTCTGTCTCTCTCTGTGTGTCTGTGTCTGTCTCTCTCTCTCTCTGTGGGTCTGTGTCTCTCTCTGTGAATCTGTGTCTGTCTCTCTCTCTCTGTGTGTCTATCTCTCTCTGTGTGTCTCTCTCTCTCTCTCTCTCAATTCAATTCAATTCAATTCAAGGGTGCTTTATTGGCATGACAAACAGTTTTGTAATGTTGCCAAAGCAGTTGATATTATATACATACATTGAAAAATAATAAAAGGTAAGAAAAAGGAGAAAGAGAAAAAAAAAATTGAAACAGTACAATATAATTTATAAATAAAATCTTAATAGACATGTACATTTACTTTATTTATAGTTAACAAGTTTACAGCTGGTGCTCATGTATGTTTTCACAGTGAGCCCCTCAGGCTGTGGCAGGCGGCTACATATTGGGCGGCCAGGGGGGCTGTATGTCCCTCCCCCAGGAGGATAGCTATTTTTTTTTCATTTATCAATTCAGAGAATTATTTTGTAATATTTATGAATTTATTAAAGAATGTGTCCCTTAATTTGGCATATTTATTGCAGTGGAGGAGGAAGTGCATCTCTGTCTCGACCTCTCCTGTCTCGCAGTGACCACAGCGCCGCTCCTCTCTGGGCAGCCAGCTCTGCCTGTGTCGGCCCGTGTCTAAGGCCAGGCTGTGGTCACTGAGCCTGTACTTGGTCAGGATCCGTCTCTGCTTCATATCTCTGACAGTGAAGAGATACTCTGCCAGGATGTATTCTCTGTTTAGGGCCCGATGGCAATCCAGTTGACTTTGGGATTTGGTTTCATTGTTCCAATGTTCCAGAGAGGAGGTTTTGGTTATCTTTATGGTTTGATTGACTCTAATTGGGGGCAGGTAAGCAGTGCTGACCTGAAGCTGGTCTCTGTTCGCAGTCTTAGCGGGGGTCAGTGCCGTGAGCTTCAGGGCCAGCTGACTCAGGGGACTCTTTTCAGGGCTGAGCTCTTGGGTTTGGAGGGCCTTGTACTGGAGAGAGTCTGACTCACTTTTCTTCAGGTGCATCCAGAATTTCAGTGCTCTTTTCTTTATATTAATGAGGGTTGGGAAGCGGCCTAATTCTGCCCTGCATGCGTGGTTTGGTGTGTTCCTGTGCACCTGCAGTATGTTAATATAGAGTTCAGCATGCAGGGTCTCTATTGGATGTTTGTCCCACGTAGTGTAGTCCTGTTGACTGAGTGGACCCCATACTTCACTACCGTACAGCGCAATGGGCTGGATCACACTGTCAATTAGTTTGAGCCAGATTTTGACTGGAATATTAATTTTATAGAATCTTCTTCTGATTGCATAGAATGCTCTTCTTGCTTTGTCTTTGAGCATCTTCACTGCCAGGTTAAAGCCCCCTGATGCACTAATAGTCAGGCCCAGGTAAGTGTAGTGTGAGGTGTGTTCTAGTGTAGTGTTATCTAGCGTGAAGTGGTATTTGTTTCCCTGAGGTCTGGACTTTTTTTGGAAAATCATGATCTTTGTCTTCTTCATGTTTACTGCCAGGTCCCAGGACTGACAGTACTGCTCTAGTAGTGCCAGGTTTTGCTGAAGCCCTTGCTCTGTGGGCGACAGCAAGACTAGGTCATCTGCATAGAGCAGGAATTTGACTTCTGTGTCATTTAGGGTGAGGCCAGGGGCCTCTCTCTCTCTCTCTCTCTCTCCCTCTCTCTCTCTCTCTCTCTCTCTCTCTCTCTCTGTCTGTGTTTGTGTGTCTCAATTCAATTCAATTCAATTCAAAGGAGCTTTATGTGTGTGTCTCTATCTCTTCCTGTCTATGTCAATTGTGTGTGTCTGTAGTGCTCTTGGTCTTGGTATGTGGCAGTTTACCAGGGCCCAGTATGTGGCAGTGTATGTACATTGTCAGTGTGTGTCAGTATGTGTCAGTGTGTGTGCAGTGTCAGTATGTGGCAGTGTGTTTACAGTGTCAGTATGTGGCAGTGTGTGTGCAGTGTCAGTATGTGGCAGTGTGTGTGCAGTATCAGTATGTGGCAGTGTGTGTACTGTGTCAGTATGTGGCAGTGTGTGTCAGTATGTGGCAGTGTGTGTGCAGTATCAGTATGTGGCAGGCTTCCTGATGCACCTCTCCCTTCCCACAGGGTACCAAGGCGCAGTATTTGGCAGCGAAGGCCCTGAAGAAGCAGTCCTGGCGCTTCCACACCAAGTACATGATGTGGTTCCAGCGACACGAGGAGCCCAAGACCATCACCGATGAGTTTGAGCAGGTCTGCCCTCTTCCTCCTCCTGCCGTCCGCCTGTCTGCCCTCCTCCTCCCTCTGTCCCGCCTGTCTGCCCTCCTCCTCCTCCTCCTCATGCCTTCTGAAATAAGACAATAATCTCCTTATACAATGTTATTTTAAAACCCCCTCCTTATAAAACAAGTGACATGGCTCTGATTTAGGACATTCTGAGTTCAGGGAAGTGAGGGAGCTCGTTTGGAAGGCACCGACACAGTGAAGAACAGTGATGGTTGGTGTTGGAGGTTTAGGTTCATGCTGGTCTGCGTGTATCAGTATGTGGTCAGACGCACTTTGTCTCTAGGCTGTGTGTAGAACAGCGCCAGCTGCTCTTCCCTTACTCGCCCTGTTTCGCACAGGCTGTGTAAACCGTAATAAAAATCAGTGCGTCGTCATTGGTGCCTCAGCAGTGATGCTTTGTGTCCAAGTCAACCGCAAACAGTGAAGTCAAAACTACACCATCACCCGCGTTTACAAAGAGGGTCCCAGCGCAGCCCACGGCGTTCAGACCCACTGGTCCCAGCGCAGCCCACAGCATTCACACCCACTGCTCCCAGTGCAGCCCACGGCGTTCAGGGTGTGGCTGCCTCTGTGGAGCCTCGCGTTCAGGGGATCGGTGTTCCGGGATGGAGGCATTCCTTCCGTTACTGCAGTCAATCGTGGTAGCCAATCACACACCTGCGCAGACCATCATCATGATGAGCAACACGTGGCCCAGGAGGTCGGACAGATGTACAGTGTAATCAAGACTGCATGTAGGAAGGATGTGGCTGTTATAATGGGGGATTTCAATTTTCCAAACATAGACTGGTAAAGCCCAGTGAGGACTACAGAAGCAGAAATAGAAATTGAGTTGGTCTACAATTTCAGAAAGGCAAACCTTGAAGGTATGAGACAGCACTTAGAAGAGGTAGACTGGAGCACACTGGATACAGTTAGTTGAAAATGGATGGGTATATTTTAAGAATATACTACTTGAGACTCAGGAGCAATTTGTACCAAAACTTAGCAAACTGAGGACCAAAAAACATTGTCCAAAATGGTTTAAGAGAGGTATGCAAAAAAATATCAAGAGAGAAAATGTTGTATAGCGCATACAAAAGGGATGGAGACAAGACAAAATACATAGAATATGTTGAGCTGCAAAAAGATCTTAAAGGGATCAGGAAAGCAAAGAGGGAAATAGAAAGAAACATAGTTATTGGAGCTAAAACTAATGCAAAGAGCTTTTTTCAATACTACAATACTGCAATGACATTTAGAACAGGGGATGTGCCAACTGACTGGAAGACAGCAAATGTCATACCAATCCACAAGACAGGGGACAAAACTGAGCCAGGAAATTACAGACCAATCAGTCTCACCTGCATCACCTGTAAAATGTTGGACAAAATTATTAGACAGAAAATAGAGGAGCATCTTAATGAAAACCATATTCTTGGAGATAGTCAACATGGGTTTAGACGAGGCAGATCGTGTCTTACTAATTTATTAGAGTTCTTTGAACATGCAACTGCAGCTGTAGATCACGTGAAAGCATATGATAAGATATACTTAGTTTTTCAGAAAGCTTTTGATAAGGTTCCTCACCAAAGACTGATCCTCAAATTGGAAGCTGTAGGCATTCAGGGTAATGAAAGTAGATGGATTATGAACTGGTTGATGTCTAGGAAACAGAGGGTGTCGATTAGAGGAGTCGCTTCTAACTGGAGTGAGGTTGTTAGTGGAGTTCCACAGGGATCAGTACTAGGGCCTGTGCTGTTTCTAATCTATATTAATGATCTGGACTCTGGGATAGTTAGCAAACTTGTCACATTTGCAGATGATACTAAAATAGGTGGCTCAGCAGATACAATCTCGGCAGCACAGGCTATTCAAAGGGACTTAGATAATATTCAGTTGTGGGCGACACCTGGCAGATGAAATTCAATGTGGACAAGTGCAAGGTAATACATGCAGGTAATAAAAATCTCCACTATAATTACACTATGGGAGCAATAGAACTAGATTAAGTATCGCACGAGAAAGACCTAGGAGTCTATGTGGACTCCTCACTTTCTCCATCCAAACAATGTGGAGAAGCAATAAAAAAGGCAAACAGAATGCTAAGGTGTATTGTCAAAAGTGTAGAATTGAGAACAAGGGCAGTGATGTTCAGACTGTACAATGCACTAGTTAGAGCTCATCTGGATACTGTGGACAGTTCTGGGCTCCACACTTCAAGAAAGATATCGCTGCTCTAGAGGCAGTTCAGAGGAGAGCAACCAGACTTATTCCAGGTCTGAAGGGAAAGTCCTACTGAGAGACTGAGGAACTGAACCTTTTCACCCTGGAACAGAGGAGACTACGTGAGGACTTGATCCAAGTCTTCAAAATCATGAAAGGCATCAACCACATCAAACCAGAGGAACTTTTCCAGATCAGCAGGGACACACGCACCCGGGGACACAAATGGAAATTGGGCTTCAAGGCGTTCAAGACAGAAAACAGGAGACATTTCTTCACACAGAGAGGCGTCACAATCTGAACAAACTCCCCAGCGATGTGGCTGAAGAGACAATGTGGGAACATTAAAAAACAGACTGGATAGGATCCTTCATCACTTAGATATTAATGGACACCAAACAAGCACGATGGTTCAAATGGCCTCCTCTCGTTTGTAAACTTTCTTATGTTCTTAACACGGATGTGGTCCGTTTAACATGTGAGACTGCAGAGCATGAGACGTGTTTCAGACTCGCAGCGCTTCTACTGAAGAACAGGAATTGGTCTAAAACTGGGCTTCAGCCTCATTCCAAGAGGCATCGAAAAGTCTTAAATGTAACTGTCCGAAACCTGCACGTACCCTGTCCATCCGTCCGCCTCCTCCCTCCGCCTGTCCACCTCCTCCTCCTCCTCCCTCTGTTTGTCCACCTTCTCCTCCCTCTGTTTGTCCACCTGTCCACCTCCTCCTCCTCCCCCCTCTGTCTGTCCACCTCCTCCTCATCATCCCTCTGTCTGTTCTCCTCCTTCTCCTCCCTCTGTCTGTCTGTGGTCAGTCATTGTGGTGTCCAGTCTATATTAACCTCTCCCTCTCTCTCTTTCTCCCTCCAGGGCACCTATATTTACTTCGACTATGAGAAGTGGGGCCAGAGGAAGAAAGAGGGATTCACCTTCGAGTACCGATACCTGGAGGACAGAGACCTGCAGTGATGGAGGGAGGGAGGGAGGGAGGGAGAGAGGGATGGGAATAAGGAGGAGAGCGCGCTACAGTAGAGCAGACATGTACAGACAACATTCCTGGATCTAAACTGAACACACAGACAGAGAGGGAGAGAGGGAAGTAATGAAAGAGAAGAGGAGGAGGGCTGGAGTTTTTCTCCCTGTGGGAGTCTGTCCCAGTCCGCCCCGTCACCCCCGAGAGAGAGGGAGAGAGAGACGCTCCTCTCTGCTCCTCCACTTCCCGTCTTCTGGCCGAGGCAGACTGTAAGCTCCCCGGCCGCGAGGCTCCGTGGCTTCGCTGGCCTGGCCTGCTGTAGTCAGCGTAGCCCGGTACAGTCCGACCCAATTACGCAGCCCAGTTAACGAGCGCAGGAAGGCGGAGCCGGGCGGAGAGGAGGGCGTCGGGATGCAGGGGGTTCACTTTGCCTGAATATATTATATATAAGTGAGTAAATTCTGTTTGTTTTGCAGCTCTGCCTCTGCCTGTTCATTTGGCACCCCTGCTACACAACACACACACAACACACTACACTACGCACACACAACATGCACACTACACAACACACACACAACGCACTACACTACGCACACACATGCACACTACACACACACTACGCTACACACAAACACAACATACACAATACACTACGCACACACAACATGCACACTACACTACATTACACACACAACATGCACACTACACAACACTACACTACGCACACACAACATGCACAATACACTACACACACACAAAACACACTACACACACACAACATGCGCACTACACAACACACCACACTACACTACAAACACACACAACACACTACACTATGCACACACAACATGCACACTACACTACACACCCACCCCAGGACTGAGTGTCACTCCACACACACAACACCCTGAAGGGGCACAGTATGTGTTTATTTTGAAAGCACAGTTCATTAAACACAAGGAACGGCCTGTTACTGCCGTAGTGCCCCCAAGGTGACACTTTGACAGCAGCTCCAGCTGTGAGTGCTTTTGGGCCAGTCTGTCCAGCTGTGCACATCTGGATCCTGTCCCGTCTACCCACTGCTCTTGTCATAGCAGCTCGGGCCCTCAGTGCCAGGTAACAGCAGCGTTAAAGTGTCGCCACAGGTTGGCCATTGGCTGGAGGTCTGGGTGAGTGTGTGTGTGTCTCACAGTGTGGCCTCAAGGTGCGTTCACACTGCCCACTCTAGCCCTACAGAGCGACTCGCTCCCATTCATTTCCAATGAGAGCCGTGCGTCCCGGCGACAGCGGCAGCGAGAGTGGAGCGTGTTCAGCTGTGTGCTAATGTCCAGCGAGCGGCAGTGACGGAGTCCGGTGACTCCCAATGGCAGGCAGATGTTCTCTGCATCTGGAAGTGCCTTCTCTTTCTACTCGCTAGCCTAAAACACGGATGAGAAACTTATCATTGGGGTGTCCGGTTTCCCCATTATTTATGATACAGATATCATTTTAAAAATGGATGCATGGAAGAATGTTTCAGAGATCGTTGGGAATCACATTTTTAATACATTTTTAGTAGTGGAGTCACAAAAATAATAAATACTTATTAATAATTGCGGAGACTGATGCTTCCCCTATATTTTCAGGTAGCAGTGGGAACTATAACCATGAACAGTACATCCCTACTTGATCTCTACCTGTTATTACACAAATAAGATGGTTAGACCACATGTGAATCAACGTGAAATTAATAAGAACATAAGAAAGTTTACAAACGAGAGGAGGCCATTCGACCCATCGTGCTCGTTTGGTGTCCATTAATATCTAAGTGATCCAAGGATCCTATCCAGTCTATTTTTAAATTTTCCCAAACTTTCAGCTTCTACCACATCGCTGGGTAGTTTATTCCAGATTGTGACTACTCTCTGTGTAAAGAAGTGTCTCCTGTTTTCCGTTTTGAATGCCTCGAAGCCCAATTTCCATTTGTGTCCCCGGGTGCGTGTGTCCCTGCTGATCTGGAAAAGCTCCTCTGGTTTGATGTGGTCGATGCCTTTCATGATTTTGAAGACTTGGATCAAGTCCCCACGTAGTCTCCTCTGTTCCAGGGTGAAAAGGTTCAGTTCCTCAGTCTCTCAGTAGGACATTCCCTTCAGACCTGGAATAAGTCTGGTTGCTCTCCTCTGAACTGCCTCTAGAGCAGTAATATCTTTCTTGAAGTGTGGAGCCCAGAACTGTCCACAGTATCCAGATGAGCTCTAACTAGTGCATTGTATAGTCTGAACATCACTGCCCTTGTTCTCAATTCCACACTTTTGACAATATACCCTAGCATTCCGTTTGCCTTTTTTATTGCTTCCCCACATTGCTTGGATGGAGAAAGTGAGGAGTCCACGTAGACTCCTAGGTCTTTCTCATGCGATGCTTCATCTAGATCTGTACCTCCCATAGTGTAGGCAAAAAGGCAAACGGAATGCTATGCACGGCTCTCATTGGAAATGAATGGGAGCGAGTCACTCTGTAGCGCTAGAGCGGGCAGTGTGAGACACACACACACACAATGACACACAGTAAGGCCACACTGTGACACACACACACACTCACCCAGACCTCCAGCCAATGGCCAACCTGTGGCGACACTTGAACGCTGCTGTTACCCGGCGCTGAGGGCCCGAGCTGCTATGACAAGAGCAGTGGGTAGATGGGACAGGATCCAGATGTGCACAGCTGGACAGACTGGCCCAAAAGCACTCACAGCTGGAGCTGCTGTCAAAGCGTCACCTTGGGGGCACTACGGCAATTACAGGCCGTTCCTTGTGTTTAATGAACTATGCTTTCAAAATAAACACATACTGTGTGTGTGTGGAGTGACACTCAGTCCTGGGGTGGGTGTGTAGTGTTGTGTAGTGTGCATGTTGTGTGTTTATAGTGTGCATGTTGTGTGTGCGTAGTGGAGCTGCTAAACCATTTTATTATGTGATAGCATTTTAGTTTCCAAGAGAATGTTTAGCCCCTCTATATGTAGAACTACACACAGACACTATTATATTGACATTACATACAGAAAGCAATCTATATACCGAGGTGCACAATGTTTTTGATTATAAAAGTTGAGGAGAGCAAGAAAAGATGGATAAACCTGAGAGATACATGTATAGGAGAGAGAGGGCCAGGGCTAAAGAGAGCTCCAGCAGTGTTTATTTGTTGCAGGAATGCACCCCATTTGTGCATTTAGGTTTGCCGTCATTTTACAATTGACATCAAATAAAACACTCAACTTCCTGGTTGTTGCTGGCATAAATTAGGAAGACACGCCCCCCCCAAGCGGGCAGTGTGATGCAATGCAGGGCTCAGCGACCGCGCACCAGAGACTGAGCGACTTGCAAGTTGAGCAAGTGTGTCATTGTGTGTGTGTGTTACAGTGTGGCCTGGCTGTGCGTTTAGGTGAAAGGTGCCCCTCTGCCCCAGTGCCAGGGCTCTCGGACTGAAGCAGGTTCCTCCAGGATTATCCTGTATTTGTCTCCATCCATCCTGCCCTCAGTCCTGACAGGTTTCCCCGTCTCTGCCCATGAGGAGCGTCCCCAACGCTGCCCTGCCGTGCTGTACCGTGTCTCCCACACGCCTTATGGCAAACTCCACACGGGATGCATTTGACGGATTCTCCGCGCCACTCTACAGCCCAGCTTTGTGGAGCGCAGGGTCACAGTGGACACACACACTGCTCCTTCAGTGCCGACCTCCTGGCCCAGCAGCTCAGTTTGATCATGCCAGGGAGACAGGCAGAGATTAGAAAGTTCAACACGTGGTTGAAATCTTGGTGTAGGGAAGAGGGCTTTAGGTTTATGGAGCATTGGTCTTTCTTCTGGGATAGATGGGACCAATGCTCCAATGAGAATCATTTAAACTACGGACCAGGGGGGCAGGGAGCTCTGACAATGGGAGATGTTCCTCTAAGGAAAGAAAACAAAGGGAACCCGCTAGTAGGAAAGTCCTGAAGTGTTTGTACCTCAATGCCAGGAGTATAAGGAACAAGATGTTGGACTTACAAGCCACAGTGCTGGCATGTGACTATGATGTTGTAGGAGTGACAGAAACATGGCTTACATGAAATGATGAGGATGAATACAAGTTAGAAGGATTCACACAGTTTAGGAGAGACAGGCAAAATTGAAGAGGAGGTGGGGTAGCATTATATGTCAAAAATGATATTGAGGCAGAAGAACTCAAATTAGATCCCAGTAACGGAACAGAATCTTTGTGGGTGAAACTTTTGGACAAGAGATCTGGAGGATTAGTGGTAGGAGTGTGTTACAGGCCACCCAACTCAGATATTCAGAAAGATGCTGCATTGTACAGTGTAATCAGGACTGCATGTAGCAAGGATGTGGCTGTTATAATGGGGGATTTCAATTTCCCAAACTTAGACTGGGAAAGCCCAGTGGGGACTACAGAGGCAGAAATAGAAATGGTTGAGATGGTAAATGACTGCTTTCTAACTCAATTTGTCAGGGAACCAACCAGGGAGAGAGCATGCATTGACTTGATCTTTTCAAATGACCAAGATAGAGTCAGAGGGACACTAGTTAGAGAACCAATGGCAAATTGTGATCACAACATGGTTAGCTTTGAGGAATTCTTTCAAAAAACAAGGTCCAAGTCTAAAACAATGGTCTACAATTTCAGAAAAGCAAACCTTGAAGGTATGAGGGTTCACTTATAAGAGGTAGACTGGAGCACAATGGATACAGTCAGTTGAAAATGGATGGGTATATTTTAAGAATATACTACTTGAGGCTCAGGAGCAATTTGTACCAAAACTTGGCAAACTGAGGACCAAAAAACAGTGGCCAAAATGGTTTAATAGAGGTATGCAAAAAAATATAAAGAGAAAGAAAATGTTGTATAGCACATACAAAAGGGATGGAGATTAAACAAAATACACTTCGGGCAAGCCAGCTGAGAAGTCGCTCAAGTCGCCGCAGCCAAGTATCGTTTTTTTCTCTCGCGTTTCCTAATTTAGTTAAGAGTTACATTGATTGTTTATGTGGTTTGTTGTTTAGCTACGAATTATATATCATGCACCTGTTTTGTAGTAAGAGGAGCGACTGTTAGTGAATTTAGCAAGTAACTTGGCGCACTCGACACGCCCTGTCTGCAATCAGAAGCGTTACACTGTAGGCTGTGATTATTTAGCATTTGTTTAACATTACTTCAAGCTATTGTTCAGTGTAACTGCGTGTGTCTGGCACTGTCTTTGTCTGTATTCAGATATTAAGTGGCCATTAATTGTGCTATTAGCAGTCCTGCATGGGAGGGAGGGCCATCCTGACCAGCCTTGTGTCATTCAACGCAACTCAGGTGCGCGCTATCCTAATTAGTTACAGGTGATATATTTAACAGCCCCCTGGACCCCTGCACCAGCAGTCAGCGCCAGCAGCCTCAGTGCCCCCCCTTCAGAAGGGCCCCGTCTCCAAAGGGCAGGGACTTGAGCTGCGGGGAGGAGATGCTGCACAGCAACAACAGGCAACCATGACGATCTCTCTGGTGGCTGAACGGAAGCAAATCCCTGCAGCAATGTTCCCACCTCGAGTGGAGAGCCTTCCCAGGAGAGCCGGCTGTGAGAGCAGCAGAGGGGGACCAGCTCCCATGCCCAAAATCTGCAATGAGACGTTACTTTTGGCCATGTAGCGTATATCCATACAATAGTTTGAGTATATATTTGACAGTGCATCTGTATCAGTACAGTAGTGTATGTGTGTATCTCCGTATGTACAGAATTACTGCTCATGCATCACGCTCCACTCATGGTATTAAATGTTTTCCTGGCACTGACAGTTCATACAGGACACGCAGTCCTCGATGTTCGAGAAGTGAATCTGCCTCTCAGGGCACGTCGAAGCGTCAACCGAGCGGCAGTGCTGGCAGTTTGACGACGGGGGGGTGGAGTTGACAGCAGATTGTAACAACATTAAAAATGAATCACGGATCACTGGACATCTTCCAATAACACCGCACAGGGGCTCAAAGGTCACAGTCAGCGCACAGTCCAGTAACATGCCCTCCGGTGGCAGCCCCCACTGGCACAGACATCTTTATTGGTCAATTTTCTGGTTAAACAGATGCTTGTGATTTTAAGATACTGATTATTAATATATATAATGTTATTTACACAAATAAGTAAAACAGAGATAAGAATGTTTTTTTTAAACTTCAGTGTTGTTTACTCTAACACAACATACACTGTGCCCTTTGAGCGCTCACACATTAACAACACAGTGTCTGTGTCACTGTGTTTGTGTGAAGACACTGAGAAAGAGAGAGTTGTGACAATACAAACCCATAAAAGGACCAGTTTATTTACAAGTATTGACAAGATCAGCGCTGCACCGAGCTGAGACCAGCCATTGCGGTGCATCATGGGAGCTGTAGTGTGAAGCTCCAGTGTGCAGTGGGAGCTGTAGTCTTCAGCTCACCTCCCTCTGTCACTCCATCCCTCTCTCACTCTCTCTTCTGTCGTTTCCTCGCCAGCTCTGGGAAGTACTGGCTGTTGTAGCGCCGATCTCTGTCACTCCTCTCCTCCTCCTCTCTCTCTTTCTCCTTCTCCACCCCACTTCCTCGCTCCAGCAGGGCCTGGGCTCTGCGCCTCTCCTCTGCCTCCCGACGCAATCGCTCTGCATGCAATCGCTCCATGGAGCTGAGAGACAGAGAGAGACTTCTTACACTGACTGGACACTACAGCACATTAACACTGACTGACTGGACACTACAGCACATTAACACTGACTGACCACTCCTCTCTCACCTCTCCTCTGCTGCTCCAGTTCCTGCTCCCTCTCTCCTCTCCTTCTTCCTCTTCTTTTCTTTCCTGTTCTTTTTCTCCAGTGCTTTCTCCATCTCTCTCAGGGGGTCTAGGCTGTCTTTCAGCCTCAAGTCTCTCTTCTCTTTCTCGCCCTCGCTCTTCCCCCTCTCCCTCTTGCTCTCTCTCTCCGTCTCTCCCTCTCTCTCGCCGCTCCCCTTCTCCTGCAGATACCAGGGTGTGGCCTCTGTCCCAGGGGCGGGGCCTAGGGACACCAGTAGGCCAATGGCACGCTCCTGCCCCTCCTGATGGCGGGGAGACAGACAGGTGTGAGGACCAGTCAGGAGGAAGGTGCTGAAGTCTGCCAGTATGACACTCTCACCTTCTCCTTCCTCTTCTCCTCCAGGTACTCCTCGTTCTGCAGCTTCTCTCCTCCCTCCTCCAGGGAGAAGAGGTTGAGGTGCGTCTCCTTCTGTCCTCCGTCTGTCCCTGCCTCAGTCTGGGGCAGAGCAGCGCGCGCCCTGTTCCTCAGGAACTCTGTGCGTGCCTGACAGAGAGACAATGTCACTCACACTGTCACTCACATACACACACTCACACTGTCACTAACACTGTCCCTCACACACACACACACACACACACACACACACTGTCACTCACTCTCACACACACACAGTCACTCACACACCGTCACTCACACTAACTCACACTGTCACTCACTCACACACACCATCACTCACACGGTCACTAACTCACACACACACTGTCACTAACACTGTCCCTCACACACACACACACACACACACTGTCACTCACACATACACACACACACAGTCACTCACACACTGTCACTCACTCTCACACTCACACACTGTCACTCACACACACACACTGTCACTCACTCTCACACTCACACTGTCACTCACACACACTGTCACTCATACTGTCCCTCACACCCACACACACACACTGTCACTCACACACCGTCACTCACACTGTCACTCACTCACACACTGTCACTCACTCTCTCACACACACACACATCACTCACTCACTCACACTGTCACTCACTCACACACACACACACACACACGTCACTCACTCAACTGTCACTCTCACACTGTCACTCACTCACACACACACACACACTGTCACTCACACACCGTCACTCACACTGTAATTCACTCACACTGTCACTCACACACACTGTCACTCACTCTCTCTCACACACACACACACACACACACATCACTCACTCACTCACACTGTCACTCACTCACACACACACACACACTGTCACTCACTCACACACACTGTCACTCACACTGTCACTCTCACACTGTCACTCACTCACACACACACTGTCACTCACACTGTCACACACACACTGTCACTCATACTGTCCCTCTCACACACACACACACACAGTCACTCACTCTCACACACACACACTGTCACTCACACACCGTCACTCACACTGTCACTCACTCACACAGTCACTCACTCTCTCACACACACTGTCACTCTCACACACACAATCACTCACACACTGTCACTCACTCACACACACTGTCACTCACACTGTCACTCACTCACACACACAGTCACTCACACTGTCACACAGTCACTCACACTGTCACACAGTCACTCACACTGTCACACACACACTGTCACTCACACTGTCCCTCACACACACTGTCACTCAGTCACACATACACTGTCACTCACTCTCACACACACACTCACACTGTCCCTCACTGTCACACACACACTGTCACTCACACTGTCACTCTCACACACACACTGTCACTCACTCTCACACTCACACTGTCACTCACACTGTCCCGCACACACACACACACTGTCCCTCACACACACACACACTGTCACTCACTCTCACACACACACTGTCACTCACATACACACACACCGTCACTCACACTGTCATTCACTCACACTGTCACTCACTCTCTCACACACACACACACAATCACTCACTCACTCACTGTCACTCACTCTCACACACACACTGTCACTCACACTGTCACTCTCACTCACACACTGTCACTCACTCACACACACTGTCACTCACACACAGTCACTCACACATACACACAGTCACTCACACTGTCACTCACTCTCACACTCACACTGTCACACACACACTGTCACTCACACACAGTCACTCACTCACACACACACACTCACACTGTCCCTCACTGTCACACACACACTGTCACTCACACTGTCACTCTCACACACACACTCACACACACTCTGTCACACACACTGTCACTCACTCTCACACTCACACTGTCACTCACACTGTCCCTCACACACACACACACAGTCACTCACACATACACACACAGTCACTCACACACACACACACGTCACTCACTCACACACACTGTCACTCACTCTCACACACACACTGTCACTCACACACACACACACACACACACACACACACACTGTCCCGCACACACCGTCACTCACACTGTCACTCACTCACACAGTCACTCACTCTCACACACACACTGTCACTCTCACACACACAATCACTCACACACTGTCACTCACTCACACACACTGTCACTCACACTGTCACTCACTCACACACACAGTCACTCACACTGTCACACACACTGTCACTCACTCTCACACACACACTGTCACTCTCACTCTCACACACACACACACACACACACACACACACTGTCACTCACACACCGTCACTCACACTGTCACTCACTCACACAGTCACTCACTCTCTCACACACACACACTGTCACTCACTCTCACACACACACTGTCACTCTCACACACACAATCACTCACACACTGTCACTCACTCACACACACTGTCACTCACACTGTCACTCACTCACACACACACACAGTCACTCACACTGTCACACAGTCACTCACACTGTCACACACACACTGTCACTCACACTGTCCCTCACACACACTGTCACTCAGTCACACATACACTGTCACTCACTCTCACACACACACTCACACTGTCCCTCACTGTCACACACACACTGTCACTCACACTGTCACTCTCACACACACACTGTCACACACACTGTCACTCACTCTCACACTCACACTGTCACTCACACTGTCCCTCACACACACACACATACACACAGTCACTCACTCACACACACACACACACACACTGTCACTCACACTGTCCCGCACACACACACACACTGTCCCTCACACACACACTGTCACTCACTCTCACACACACACTGTCACTCACTCTCACACACACCGTCACTCACACTGTCATTCACTCACACTGTCACTCACTCTCTCACACACACACACACACAATCACTCACTCACTCACTGTCACTCACTCTCACACACACACTGTCACTCACACTGTCACTCTCACTCACACACTGTCACTCACTCTCACACACACACTGTCACTCACACTGTCACTCTCACTCACACACTGTCACTCACTCACACACACTGTCACTCACACTGTCACTCACTCACACACAGTCACTCACACATACACACTCACACTGTCCCTCACTGTCACACACACACTGTCACTCACACTGTCACTCTCACACACACACTGTCACACACACTCTGTCACACACACTGTCACTCACTCTCACACTCACACTGTCACTCACTCTCACACTCACACTGTCACTCACACTGTCCCTCACACACACACACACAGTCACTCACACATACACACACAGTCACTCACACACACACACACGTCACTCACTCACACACACTGTCACTCACTCTCACACACACACTGTCACTCACTCTCACACACACACTGTCACTCACACACACACACACACACACACACACACTGTCCCGCACACACACACACACACACACACACTGTCACTCACACACCGTCACTCACATACACACACACACTGTCACTCACACTGTCCCTCACACACACACTGTCACTCACATACACACACACTGTCACTCACTCTCACACTCACACACCGTCACTCACACTGTCATTCACACACACTGTCACTCACATACACACACGGTCACTCACACACCATCACTCAATGTCATTCACTCACTCTCACACACACACAATGTCACTCACACTGTCATTCACTCACACTGTCACTCACTCACACACACTGTCACTCACTCTCACACTCACACACACACAGTCACTCACTCTCACACACACACTGTCACTCACTCTCACACTCACACACACACAGTCACTCACTCTCACACTCACACACACACAGTCACTCACTCTCACACACACACTGTCACTCACACACCGTCACTCACACTGTTATTCACTCACACTGTCACTCTCACACACACACGTTCACTCACTCTCACATACACACACTGTCACTCACATACACACACGGTCACTCACACACCATCACTCAATGTCATTCACTCACTCTCACACACACACAATGTCACTCACACTGTCATTCACTCACACTGTCACTCACTCACACACACACTGTCACTCACTCTCACACTCACACACACACAGTCACTCACTCTCACACACACACTGTCACTCACTCACACACACTGTCACTCACACTGTCACTCACTCACACACAGTCACTCACACATACACACAGTCACTCACACTGTCACTCACTCTCACACTCACACTGTCACACACACACTGTCACTCACACTGTCCCTCACACACAGTCACTCACTCACACACACACACTCACACTGTCCCTCACTGTCACACACACACTGTCACTCACACTGTCACTCTCACACACACACTGTCACACACACTCTGTCACACACACTGTCACTCACTCTCACACTCACACTGTCACTCACTCTCACACTCACACTGTCACTCACACTGTCCCTCACACACACACACACAGTCACTCACACATACACACACAGTCACTCACACACACACACACACGTCACTCACTCACACACACTGTCACTCACTCTCACACACACACTGTCACTCACTCTCACACACACACACACACACACACACTGTCCCGCACACACACACACACACACACACACACTGTCACTCACACACCGTCACTCACATACACACACACACTGTCACTCACACTGTCCCTCACACACACTGTCACTCACATACACACACACTGTCACTCACTCTCACACTCACACACCGTCACTCACACTGTCATTCACTCACACTGTCCCTCACACACACACACACTGTCACTCACATACACACACGGTCACTCACACACCATCACTCAATGTCATTCACTCACTCTCACACACACACAATGTCACTCACACTGTCATTCACTCACACTGTCACTCACTCACACACACTGTCACTCACTCTCACACTCACACACACACAGTCACTCACTCTCACACACACACTGTCACTCACTCTCACACACACACACACACACACAGTCACTCACTCTCACACTCACACACACACAGTCACTCACTCTCACATACACACACTGTCACTCACACACCGTCACTCACACTGTTATTCACTCACACTGTCACTCTCACACACACACGTTCACTCACTCTCACATACACACACTGTCACTCACACACCGTCACTCACACTGTTATTCACTCACACTGTCACTCTCACACACACACGTTCACTCACTCTCACATACACACACTGTCACTCACATACACACACGGTCACTCACACACCATCACTCAATGTCATTCACTCACTCTCACACACACACAATGTCACTCACACTGTCATTCACTCACACTGTCACTCACTCACACACACACTGTCACTCACTCTCACACTCACACACACACAGTCACTCACTCTCACACACACACTGTCACTCACACACCGTCACTCACACTGTTATTCACTCACACTGTCACTCTCACATACACACACTGTCACTCTCACACACACACAGCCACTCACTGACCTCCTGCTGTGCTCGCTGCACCCGGCGCTGCGTCTCTCTGTCCTGCAGGGCAGCGTCGAGCTCGTCTTTGCGCACTCGCGCCACGTTGTCCTTGTTGCGCACATGCCAGCTCTTCTTGGGCAGAATGTTCATGGTGGATGGTTACAGCAGCCCTCACTGTGCACAGGCCGGGAGGAGAACTGCAGCAACAATAATAATATTATTATTATTATTATTATTATTAATAATATTTATTGGGAGACACCCTTATCCACACCCCTAATTAATCATTAATTGATACTATAGGGTCCCCTTGATGTGACATAATACTATACTGTTACTACTATACTGAGGAGCTCATTGTCAGATTAAATACTACACTAAGGCTACTGCTCTACTACAACTACTGTACTAGAGCCCTACTAGAACTGCTACTACACTACTGCACTACTAGAACTGCTACTACACTACTGCACTACTAGAACTGCTACTACACTACTGCACTGCTAGAACTGCTACTACACTACTGCACTGCTAGAACTGCTACTGCACTACTGCACTGCTAGAAGTGCTACTACACTGCTAGAAGTGCTACTACACTACTGTACTACTAGAACTGCTACTACACTACTAGAACTGCTACTACACTACTGCACTGCTAGAACTGCTACTACACTACTGCACTGCTAGAACTGCTACTACACTGCTAGAACTGCTACTACACTACTGCACTGCAAGAACTGCTACTACACTACTGCACTACTGTACTGCTAGAACTGCTACTACACTACTGCACTACTAGAACTGCTACTACACTACTGTACTGCTAGAACTGCTACTACACTACTGTACTACTAGAAGTGCTACTACACTACTGTACTGCTAGAAGTGCTACTACACTACTGCACTGCTAGAAGTTCTACTACACTACTGCACTACTAGAACTGCTACTACACTACTGCACTACTAGAACTGCTACTACACTACTGTACTACTAGAACTGCTACTACACTACTGCACTACTAGAACTGCTACTACACTACTGCACTGCTAGAACTGCTACTACACTACTGCACTGCAAGAACTGCTACTACACTACTGTACTGCTAGAACTGCTACTACACTACTGTACTACTAGAACTGCTACTACAATACTGCACTGTTAGAAGTGCTACTACACTACTGCACTGCTAGAACTGCTACTACACTACTGTACTACTAGAACTGCTACTACACTACTGTACTACTAGAACTGCTACTACACTGCTAGAAGTGCTACTACACTACTGTACTACTAGAACTGCTACTACACTGCTAGAAGTGCTACTACACTACTGTACTACTAGAACTGCTACTACACTACTGCACTGCTAGAACTGCTACTACACTACTGTACTACTAGAACTGCTACTACACTGCTAGAAGTGCTACTACACTACTGTACTACTAGAACTGCTACTACACTACTGTACTACTAGAACTGCTACTACACTACTGTACTGCTAGAACTGCTACTACACTGCTAGAAGTGCTACTACACTACTGTACTACTAAAACTGCTACTACACTACTGCACTACTAGAACTGCTACTACTGCTAGAAGTGCTACTACACTACTGTACTACTAGAACTGCTACTACACTACTGTACTACTAGAACTGCTACTACACTACTGTACTGCTAGAACTGCTACTACACTACTGTACTACTAGAACTGCTACTACACTACTGCACTGCTAGAAGTGCTACTACACTACTGCACTGCTAGAACTGCTACTACACTACTGCACTGCAAGAACTGCTACTACACTACTGCACTGCAAGAACTGCTACTACACTACTGCACTACTGTACTGCTAGAACTGCTACTACACTACTGTACTACTAGAACTGCTACTACACTACTGCACTGCTAGAACTGCTACTACACTACTGCACTACTAGAACTGCTACTACATTACTGCACTGCAAGAACTGCTACTACACTACTGCACTACTACACTGCTAGAAGTGCTACTACACTACTATACTACTAGAACTGCTACTACACTACTGCACTGCAAGAACTGCTACTACACTGCTAGAAGTGCTACTACACTACTGTACTACTAGAACTGCTACTACACTACTGCACTGCAAGAACTGCTACTACACTACTGCACTACTAGAACTGCTACTACACTACTGCACAGTTACTAGTGTCTTATTTTGCAGGCCCGCGGAACTGACGCTAATAACACAATACGGTTGTCTTACCGGGTGACGGGCGCGATGCTGGCAGTTTAGCGGCGATATATCCTGATACTGGAGTGTAAACTGTGTTACGTCATGTAAACAAAACTATTCCGAAAAACGAAGAAATAAAGATGGCGCTTTTCCATTTGGTTCCGGCAATAGTGAGCCTGATTGGTCCACACCACTCGACTTCCGCCCCTTACCGTGCTGTGTCTGCCTGTGATTGGACACGCATGTGCCAGTCACGAACTCTTCGTCAGCGATTGGTGGAACCCACTGTCAGTCGGCGAGGGGAACCCGCCCTCTGCCTGCTCCGCTGTGTGTCGGATGCCGGATGAGTACAGCGGGTTGAAACACAGCAGCCGAGCAGGAGGATCCGCAGAGCCCGGGACACACCGCCGACCCCGCTCTCTCTGCCGCTCAAGAAAAGAGCAAAAACCCTTTCTTTCCGAGCACATCCGCATTTGTCCACCACAAGGCCGCTGATTGGAGACCACCTTCGCAGTCCCGCCTCTTTCACCTTGCAGTTCTGACCTGCGATTGGACAACATTTTCTGTCACTCAGCCCCCTTGTCTCGCAAGCCACTATGACCGTGATTGGATAGTTCTAGAGCTCAATCAGTAAGGATTCCGCCTACTCTTCTCTATGATTGGTCAACTTGTCCGTAAGTCAGGAGGTATTTTAATGCTGATTGGTGAGAATTGCCACATAAGGACCTTGCCCATCGTTCTGTCCCCGCCCGCTCCCTCAGTTCCGCATTTCTGATTGGAGGAGCGAGTCGCTCTTTTAACGGTAGGGAGATGTAACTCAGTTATTAAAAGAATGAAATTACACATAAATAAAGAAACACACGGATACATATCTGCAACATATTTATATTCGTGATTGTTTTCTGAAGCGAATTAACGATTAATTTGATCAAAATGGAAATTAATCGGTTGGTGTTCAGATTACTTTAACCTGATTTCCTACCTAATACTAATAAAAACAACAACAGCAATACGTGATAACAACAATAAGCATAATTATGTTATTAATACAAATAATATTCCCAGTCTCGTGTCTGAGATATTTACACAATCGTGACTCAGTAAATAAAGGCACAGACAGAACTGCGCATGTCTGTAAAGCTGACCGCTGCGCGTGTGCAGTTCCGCGCCGCGGCCAGCAGGGGGATCCAGAAACCACGAGTAGCAGACTGATGCTTTATAGGCCGACCCCCCCCCCCCACTGCCGGCCTGCTGCTAGTGAACTCTTCATATTAGTAGGACCACTGCTACAGTTACATTTCCGATTCACTGCCATGTGATTGACATTATTTATACTTATGCAATTCCTGCTGATTCTAATTTAGTGTAATAGTACTGAATTAGGGCAGCATAGTGGTGCAGTGGTTAGCACTGCTGCTGCACAGCTCCAGAGGTCCTGGATTTGAGTCTCGGATCAGCGTGCCTGTCTGTGTGGAGTGTGCATGTTCTCCCTGTGTCTGCGTGGGTTTCCTCTGGGCTCTCTGGTTTCCTCCCACCATCCAAAGACATACAGGTTAGGTTGATTGGCTACACTAAATTGCCCTGTGTGTGTGTGTGTTACCCAATGATGGACTGGCATCCTGTCCTGGGTGTATTCCTGCCTTGCGCCCTATACCTGCCAGGATTGGCTCCAGTATCCCCTGTGACCCACAAGGATAAGCAGTTTTGAAAATGGATGGATGGACTACTGAATTATGCTTTACATGTTTACTCTCCTATTCACACCTATATAAGAACATAGAAAGTGTCCAATCGAGAGGAGCCCATTCGCCCCATCGTGCTCGTTTGGTGTCCATTAATAACTAAGTGATCAAGGATCCTATCCAGTCTGATTTTGAATGTTCCCAAATTGTCTCTTCAGCCACATCGCTGGGGAGTTTGTTCAGATTGTGACGCCTCTCTGTGTGAAGAAGTGTCTCCTGTTGTCTGTCTTGAACGCCTTGAAGCCCAATTTCCATTTGTGTCCCCGGGTGCGTGTGTCCCTGCTGATCTGGAAAAGCTCCTCTGGTTTGATGTGGTCGATGCCTTTCATGATTTTGAAGACTTGGATCAAGTCCCCATGTAGTTCCAGGGTGAAAAGGTTCAGTTCCTCAGTCTCTCAGTAGGACATTCCCTTCAGACCTGGAATAAGTCTGGTTGCTCTCCTCTGAACTGCCTCTAGAGCAGCGATATCTTTCTTGAAGTGTGGAGCCCAGCACTGTCCACAGTATCCAGATGAGCTCTAACTAGCACATTGTACAGTCTGAACATCACTGCCCTTGTTCTCAATTCTACACTTTTGACAATATACCCTAGCATTGTGTTTGCCTTTTTTATTGCTTCCCCACATATAACCACTAATAATAAGAAGAACAACAACAACGATTGTACAGGGAAACTTTTATTATGATGAATTTATTATAAGAAACATTAATATATCAGAAAATATTTAAATCTGAAAAAGTATATTTAAATTATATATATATATATATATATATATATGAGAGAGAGAGAGAGAGAGAGAGAGGAATATGAGCTCCTAAAAAACATTTGTTTTTATACATAGTCAGGTTTAATTTGTGATTTACAAATGAATATATAGCACTATAAACATACACAGAAGACATGGAATAGAAATTCAGAAGAAAAAGTATTCAAAAAATAATAATTTTAAGAGAAATGCAAAAAGAAGAAAGCAAAGCAAAGGAAGAAAAGTCAGAAAAGAAAAGCTGAAGACAAGAATTGGAGGTAAGACCTTTCACCTATAGAGACAAATTAACCAAAAAATTAAATTAAACTAAAAAATATATATAAATAAAATAAATAAGCATTCTCAGTAGTTGACTTGAGTAGTAGCCAATGAAAATGCAGAGCTCCGATTTGAATAGAGTGACAGTTAGAGAGAGCCCAACTGCCACTGAGACTGATACAAATGTATCGAACAGCAGTCTGACTGCAGAGCTGCCTTTTGAGCATCTCCTGAGACCCTCATCCTAGACTACACCGGTAAAGGAGAAAACAGGGTCAAGAACAATCTACTGTTCTACACCCAGTACCCCACCGCCTTTTACAAAACCCTGTGCCAGACATACCCCAATAACAACAAGAGGGGCATTAGCAGAGGCAGGCAGATCTCAGTGCTGGTAGAGAAAGACAAAGACAGTGTGATGCTCACTTTTAATGTATACCACAACGGGACCATCATGGTGCAGGGCAGCGAGAGCAGCCTGGACCAATTCGCTCTCTGCTTCCACACCTTAAAGCAGCAGACTGAGGCAGAGAAACAAGAGCCAGAGCCGGCCACCCTGCAGTCTGCCCCCAGCCACACGGAGCCAGACAGTGCCCCATCTCCCACAGACTGCCCCCCCATCTCCTCAAAACTCTCCAGCAACATTAAAACACTAAAGGAATGCCTATCAGTGCTGGAGCTGGAGTTTGCGGAGTTCAGGGAGCAGACCCTGAGCACCCTGGCCCAGACCTCCTTGTGCGATCAGCTCCGGGATGAGATGCACAGACTAAAGATGCAGCACAAGGCTGAGATCCATGAGCTGAGAGCAGCAGTGAGAGACCTGGAGGAGCAGAGCAAAACCCTGAGGACGGAGCTGCGCAGAGCGAGGGAGGAGCTGACCAGGACACCCCAGCACAGCCAGCTGAGGAGCCTGCAGAGCCAGCTGGAGGAGGTAAGAGAGGAGCTACACAGCACTGGAGCACAGAGACTGCACTGCACTGACCCCACAACACCTCCGACCCCTGACGCACCCACTGACCCACCCACACTCCCCACCACTCCAGACACCCCCACTATCACCAGACCTGCCACTAATACACAAACCCCTGAAAAGCCACTCCCCCAAAACACACCCGCTGCCCCCACCACTCCCAACGCAAACCCGGAGTGGCAGGTCAACGCAGAGGTGGTCATTCTGAGCGACTCCAATGGGAAGTTCCTGGATGAGAGGAGCCTCTTCCCTGGGCGAAAAGTGAAAAAGCTTTGGTGCCCGACAGCACAGAGAGCCCTGGAGCTGCTCTCCAAGAGGAGGCTGTGCCAGGCCAAACACATCCTCATCCACACCGGCACTAACGACCTGAGTGCCCGCAGGGGTGATGTGGCCTCAGCCCTGAGACAGGTGGCAACGAAAGCCACAGAGGAATCTCCACACTGCTGCCCCGCACAGACGTGCCCCTGCACATCATCCAGGCGATCAACGCAGAAGTGTCCCGAAGATGTGCCCTCCTCCCCAACGTCCACCTGGCACACCACCGAGACATCCTGCCACATCACCTGTATGACCACGTCCACCTCAACAAGACGGGTGTGAGGATCTTCGCAAAGGTCCTCAAGGACACAACCCTGGGCCGAAACCCCACACACCCCCACCTCGAGACCAGGAGCAAACCCCCCAGCCCCCGGCCACATCCCCAGCCACCGGCCCCACCCCAGCCCCAGCCCCAGCCCCTGAGACCCCTCAACTTTTGGAATGAAGAGCACAGACCCTGAACTGATCAACACTGTAAATAGTTCAGATGTTTTCATTCTTGTAGAGACTTGGTGCTGTGCAGATATGTCTACACATTGTCCCAATGGATACAGGGAGCTGATTGTGCCCTCCTATAAAAAAACCAAAGTCAGGTGTGGCAGGGCCTCGGGGGGGATTATCGTGTGGTACAGGGAGGAGCTCCGAGCAGCCCTATGCCCAATACAGAGAGGAGACACACACCTGTGGATGAAAATCAGAAAAGACACCCTACAAAATAACACAGATATATACCTATGTGCAATTTATATGCCACCCGCAGACTCCCCCTACTATAATGAGGAAGGTTTTCAAGAGCTTCAAAAAGAAATCTGCCATTTCCAGACCCTGGGCTCTGTACTGCTGTGTGGCGATCTCAATGTCAGGACTGGCAGAGAGATGGACTACATCAATACAGAGGGGAACACACACCTGTACGGAGACTCCCCGCTGTGCCACACACACACCTCCACACTGAGACACAGCCACGACAGCGTGGTAAACAAGAGCGGGAAGCAGGTAGTGCGCCTATGTAAAAGCCTGGGTCTATATATCATCAATGGCAGGACCAGGGGGGACTCTCTGGGGAGATTCACATACTGCTCGGCTCTGGGCAGCAGTGTGGTGGACTACGCCATAACTGACCTGGACCCACAAGCCATCAATGCGTTTATAGTCAGACAACAATCTCCACTATCAGACCACAGCCAAATAACACTTTACCTAAAAAAATCAGAGCCAAACTTCCCACAAAACTGGTCTCCCTGCCCCCCAGTTACAGATGGTCAGAGCCCAGCACAGAGAACTACACAAGAGCCATGAATAGTAATGAGATTGAAAACATGTTAGACAGATATCAATCCTCACACTATCAAAAAAACCAAAACGGAATAAACTCAGCCACCAAAACATTGAAAGAAATATTTGAAAGACTGGCTTTAAAATCAAACATTAAAACAATTAAAAACCAAAATATAAAATCGTCTAAAAGAAAAAAGAACAGTGGTTTGACCAGGAGTGTGAAACTTCTAGGAAACACCTGAGACATCTCTCCAACACTAAACACAGAGAGCCCGACAACCAGGAGGCTCGCCTCAGCTACTGCCAGGCCCTGCGGCACTACAAGCAACTCCTCAGGAAGAAAAAAGACCACTATATGGGCAGAAAACTGACAGAGATCGAAGAGGCTATTGACTAAAACTCTTTCTGGGAACTATACAAAAAAATAAATACCCCAAAAACAAAAAATGAAATACCAATTCAAAATGGAGAAATCTGGACAACACACTTTGAAAAACTTTACCAAAATGTTGAAAACAATCCAAACCCAGAACAGGTTAAAATATTAAAAAACCTAAATAAATTGGAAGAAATCATTAAGAATAATCAAAATCCCTTAGATAACCCAATTACAATACAGGAACTAAAATATCAACTAAAAATCCTCAAACCCAGGAAAGCCTGCGGCCCCGACAGCATCAGCCCTGAGATGCTGAAGCACAGCAGCCCGTGTACACAGAAACGCCCCCAGCATCGCCTGCAGAGCCGAATTAGGACTCTTCCCTCTGCACATAGCCATACAAGAAAGAGCAACCAAGTTCTGGCTGCACCTAAACACAGCAGAGACCCAGTCCTACCAATACAAGGCCCTACTGAGCAACCACCTCTCTCCAGACAAGGACCCCCTTGGCCGGCTGGCTCTGAGGCTCACAGAGCCCGGTCACACAGAGCCCGAACACACAATGACCAAAACAACAACAATTGGGAAAATTGACAAGTATCTGAAAAGCAAATACACAAAAGAATGGAGACACGAATTAGAATTACAAAACAAATGCTACCGGGCCCTGAATAGAAACATTAAATTGGCTGAATACTTAAAAATCCAAAATATAAAAGAGAGACAAAATCTAACTAAATACAGGCTCAGTCTCCACAGCCTCGACATTGAAAAAGGCCGCTACAGAAAATTCTGGGTGGCCAGAGAAGAGCGGCTGTGCAGCCACTGTGACCTAGGGGAAGTCGAAACAGAGGCGCATTTCCTGCTGTCCTGCCCTAAATACACAAAAATCAGGGAGACATACTTTAAAATATTCAAAATGCAAATCCCTGAGTTCAGCATGATCCCTGATTGCTGCAAACTCCCCGTCCTGCTGGGAGAGGAGGAGCGCACTGCCATCTTAGCAGCGCAATGTGTCCACCTGCCACAGCCTGCGAGACAGTGTGTGACACCAGCCTGTGGGACTCCATTTGCAAAACATAATAAAAACAATGATTTTTGTGTTGTCATGACACAAATTTTGATACAAACAACAAATATGGTTTATATTCTACTTTATTTTATTTCAATGTGTACGATATTTGTTCCACTGAATCTTGTATTGTTATGTTTTGTTTTGTTTGATAGAACATTTGTATCTGCTTTGGCAATATTGTGATAGATCATGCCAATAAAGCACATTTGAATTTGAGAGAGAGAGAGATTTAATCTGTGACAGTTAAAACACACAGTATCAGTGCAGGGCGTACAGAGACCAGTTCCTGGTATTAACTATTCCAGGGGTCCACTGCTGTCCCAGTTGTCCAGAGCGATGCCTGAAGGACCCCGGGGTGCCGCGCTCTTCTGATTGGCTGAGGAGAGTTCCGCTATCTGTTTAACCAAGAACAGCTTGTCCCGCCCCTCCTGAGGCAGACGGACAGACAGAGATGGTGTGAGTGAGAGAGAGAGAGAGAGAGCGAGAGAGAGGGAGGAGGGGGATGGAAAGAGGGAGGGAGGGACTCACCAGTTTGAGCTGTGTGCGCAGGAGAGAGACGCTGCGACTGTAGGCCAACGCCACGGCCACGGTAGAGCACAGCGCCACACTGAGGGAGAGGGAGGGAGAGAGGGAAGGTCAGAGAATACTGACCAAATGAAACTGCAACACATATCATCTCTCCCTCTCTTTCAGTTCAATTCGATTCAAGTTTGCTTTATTGGAATGACATACATATTGTGTTGCCAAAGCAGTTTTACACTATATATATATATTATATATATATATATATATACACTCACCTAAAGGATTATTAGGAACACCATACTAATACTGTGTTTGACCCCCTTTCGCCTTCAGAACTGCCTTAATTCTACGTGGCATTGATTCAACAAGGTGCTGAAAGCATTCTTTAGAAATGTTGGCCCATATTGATAGGATAGCATCTTGCAGTTGATGGAGATTTGTGGGATGCACATCCAGGGCACGAAGCTCCCGTTCCACCACATCCCAAAGATGCTCTATTGGGTTGAGATCTGGTGACTGTGGGGGCCAGTTTAGTACAGTGAACTCATTGTCATGTTCAAGAAACCAATTTGAAATGATTCGACCTTTGTGACATGGTGCATTATCCTGCTGGAAGTAGCCATCAGAGGATGGGTACATGGTGGTCATAAAGGGATGGACATGGTCAGAAACAATGCTCAGGTAGGCTGTGGCATTTAAACGATGCCCAATTGGCACTAAGGGGCCTAAAGTGTGCCAAGAACACATCCCCCACACCATTACACCACCACCACCAGCCTGCACAGTGGTAACAAGGCATGATGGATCCATGTTCTCATTCTGTTTACGCCAAATTCTGACTACCATCTGAATGTCTCAACAGAAATCGAGACTCATCAGACCAGGCAACATTTTTCCAGTCTTCAACTATCCAATTTTGGTGAGCTTGTGCAAATTGTAGCCTCTTTTTCCTATTTGTAGTGGAGATGAGTGGTACCCGGTGGGGTCTTCTGCTGTTGTAGCCCATCCGCCTCAAGGTTGTACGTGTTGTGGCTTCACAAATGCTTTGCTGCATACCTCGGTTGTAACGAGTGCTTATTTCAGTCAAAGTTGCTCTTCTATCAGCTTGAATCAGTCGGCCCATTCTCCTCTGACCTCTAGCATCAACAAGGCATTTTCGCCCACAGGACTGCCGCATACTGGATGTTTTTCCCTTTTCACACTATTCTTTGTAAACCCTAGAAATGGTTGTGCGTGAAAATCCCAGTAACTGAGCAGATTGTGAAATACTCAGACCGGCCCGTCTGGCACCAACAACCATGCCACGCTCAAAATTGCTTAAATCACCTTTCTTTCCCATTCAGACATTCAGTTTGGAGTTCAGGAGATTGTCTTGACCAGGACCACACCCCTAAATGCATTGAAGCAACTGCCATGTGATTGGTTGGTTAGATAATTGCATTAGTGAGAAATTGAACAGGTGTTCCTAATAATCTTTTAGGTGAGTGTATATTATATAAATATTAGGGCTGCTTCGATTAATTTATTAATTGGACTGATTAATCAACGATACACTTTTTCTCTATTTAATCGAGCAGATTTTGTTTTTATTACAATGACTGGCGATTATACGGTTCAGTTATAAAGCAGGCTGTTGTGCGGGATCGGCACAAACTGCACGGTTACAGACGCTAAAAACTACAGTCGAGCTGTGGGTTCAAACTGGATTCGTACACAAACACTGAAGACAAAGTAAAGGTTTTCTGTTTAATTTGCAAGCGATGCTTTTCTCACAAGGGCAGTGAGGAGTTCACAGAATCATTTGTGAGAAGAACCCCCCCACTCGCTCAACATCTACAACGTGTTTAAATATACATTACTGTTATATCAATGCCTGGTGTTTATTAAAGTATTACTGTGTATCACAGCCACTTAAAGACCAGTACACCTATTTTAACAAGTGCCCGAGTAATCAGCTAATGCCCATTGATTAACCAATCAAATATTTTAATCGACTGACAGCCCTAATACGTATACAAATAAAAGAAAATACATCAGATAATATACCTATATGCACACATGCACCCATATGGCGCAGCGCTGAGCGGAGCGATCACTGTGGCCCCTGTGACATGTTGCTACATATTTTGCAGTCTCCCAGGACTGGACCCAGCTTATCTCTCTGTCTGTTAGGGGTAAAGGGGACAGAATTGGTGATTTGTTGTGTAAAAGTCTCCCTTATTGGTGTGTATTTATTGCAGTGCACGAGAAAGTGCGTCTGTGTCCACCTCTCCTGTCTCTCAGTGACCACAGTGCCGCTCCTCTGTGTCCACCTCTCCTGTCTCTCAGTGACCACAGTGCCGCTCCTCTCTGTGTCCACCTCTCCTGTCTCTCAGTGACCACAGCGCCACTCCTCTCTGTGTCCACCTCTCCTGTCTCTCAGTGACTACACTGTCCTCTCTGTGTCCACCTCTCCTGTCTCTCAGTGACCACAGCGCCGCTCCTCTGTGTCCACCTCTCCTGTCTCTCAGTGACCACAGTGCCACTCCTCTCTGTGTCCACCTCTCCTGTCTCTCAGTGACCACAGCGCCACTCCTCTCTGTGTCCACCTCTCCTGTCTCTCAGTGACCACAGCGCCACTCCTCTCTGTGTCCACCTCTCCTGTCTCTCAGTGACCACAGCGCCGGTCCTCTCTGTGTCCACCTCTCCTGTCTCTCAGTGACCACAGTGAGATCCAGTCAGGAGGGGCTCTTTTCTTGATGTTGATGAGAGTTGGGTAATTCTGCCCAGCAGGCATGGTTTGGTGTGTTCCTGTGCACCTGCAGTATGTGTTTATAGAGTTCAGCATGCAGGGTCTCTATTGGGTGTTTGTCCCACCTAGTGTAGTCCTGTTGACTGAGTGGACCCCATACTTCACTACCGTACAGCGCAATGGGCTGGATCACACTGTCAGTTAGTTTGAGGCAGATTTTGACTGGAATATTAATGTTATAGAATCTTCTTCTGATTGCGTAGAAAGCTCTTCTTGCTTTGTCTTTGAGTGCCTTCACTGCCAGATTAAAGCCCCCTGACGCACTAAGTCAGGCCCAGGTAAGTGTAGTCTGAGGTGTGTTCTAGGACAGTGCTGCCTAGATTGATGTGTATTTGTTTCCCTGAGGTCTGGCCTTTTTTTGGAAGATCATGATCATTGTCTTCTTCATGTTTACTGCCAGGGCCCAGGTCTGACAGTGCTGCTCTAGCAGTGCCAGGTTTTGCTGAAGCCCCTACTCTGTGGGCGACAGCAGGACTGGGTCATCTGCGTAGAGCAGGAATTTGACTTCTGTGTCATTTAGGGTGAGGCCAGGGGCATCAGACTGCTCCAACACTGTGGTCAACTTGTTGATGTAGATGTTGAACAGTGTTGGGCTCAGACTGTAATAAAGTCCCTCGTGTCAAATGGAATCGAATGCCTTTCTTAAATTATTTTCTTTGTGGACGTGTTTGTCCTTGAGGGTGTGTAGGGTGTAAATATGATCTGTAGTGCGGTGTTTTGGTAGGAAGCCAATCTGACTCTTACTCTGACACTGTGTGGTGAGGAAGGCCAGTATCCAGGCGTTAAAGATGCTACAAAACACCTTCCCCAGGTTGCTGCTCACACAGATGCTCTGATAGTTGTTAGGGTTGAATTTGTCTCCACTCTTATAGATTGGGGTGATCAGCCCCTGGTTCCAGATGTCAGGGAAGTAACTAGTACTGAGGACCATGTTGAACAATGTAAGCACAGCCTCCTGCAATTGTGGGCTGCTGTGTTTGAGCATCTCAGTGCTGATGCGTCAGGACCGCAGCTCTTCCGGGTTTAAGTGCCTGGAGCTTTCTAGATCATTCCTGTAGGGTGATTGGAGGGTCAAGTGTGTTTTGATTGTTTTTAATGTGATTGTTCAAGTAATTTTAGTTTTTCCCTAGTTTCAATTTGTTCCTGTGTCAGATCAACTTTGTTTATCATCTTTATAAAGGTTTTCAAAGTATTTTTTCCACATTTCTTTCTCTCTCTCTCTCTCTCTCTCTCTCTCTCTCTCTCTCTCTCTCTCACCTGCTCAGCAGGAACAGAGGCACAGCGAAGGCCTGGGTTCCGAGGAATAGGAGGAAGGAGCGGAGGGTGGGATGGAGGGAGGAGAAGGAGTCAGGCAGAGCATCCCATATCCGGCGCAGAGAGCGGAACGGACCACAGGATTGAGAGGGCTGCAACCTGAGAGGAGAGAGAGGGTTAGTACAATGTATATACACATTCAAGACGACTGGACGATACAGCACATTAACACTGACGGACTGACAGGATGGTGGTGGTGTTGTTGTTGTTGTGGTGGTTGTGTTGCAGAATTGTTTGCAGACTGGAAACTGGAAGACTACAAGCCCCCATGATGCCGTACTGTGGAGCTCTGGCCCAAAGGACCCTGGCAGCTGTAGTTGCTTGCGTGCTTCAGTGAAACCTGTATTTCAACAGCCCCCATAATGCCTTGCTGTCTCTTCTCTGTAGCTTTTGCTGAGCAGACTCACAGTCCCAGGCTGCAGCCCAGCGGTACACAGGACACACACAGTCCCAGCAGCAGCACCAGGAGGAAGAAGAAGGATGACGAGGTGGAGCGAAACGTGCGCTGAGCCGGACGACAGAGAGAGAGAGAGACCTGAGAGAGAGAGAGAGGGTCAATACTATCAATGAGAGCCATGAAGCCCCGAGAGAGTGGGGGACAGAAAGAGAGGGGGGAGGGGTAGAGATACTGACTGACTAGACACTGCTCGGGGGGGCACTCTGTGTGGAGGGGTGAAGGGAGGAGTGGAGAAGATCAAGAGGATGACAGAGGAGAAGAGAGAGATACACTAGTTACACACAGACACACACGTCGATGGCAGATAGACAAACAGACCCGTCTGGTGTGTGTGTAAACAGCTGACACGGAGGAAATGAGAACAACTGTTATTAATATCAGAGGGAGAGAGACAGAGTGAATGAACACAAATATAAACGCAACATGTAAAGTGTTGATCCCAGAAATGTTCCATTCGCAAAAAAACCTTATTTCTCTCAAATGTTGTGCACACGTTTGTTACATCCCTATTAGTGAGCTTTTCTTTTTGCCGAGATGATCTGCCTGGCGGGTGACTGATTAAACTGTGTGATCGTTACACAGGAGTCCCTGGTGCTGGGACAATGAAACGCCACTCTACAATGTGCAGTTGTGTCACACAACACACGGATGGCTCAGGTTTTGCGGGAGTGTGCGATTGGCTGCTGACTGCAGGACTGTCCACCAGAGCTGCTGCCAGAGAACTGAATGTAAATTTTTCTACCATTAAGCCACCTCTAATTGTTGCATGTTGTGTATATATTTGTGTTCAGTGTACTACACTACTACAGAGCAACAACTTCCACTTTACTAGTTCTCTGGAGAGAGAGAGAGAGACACACACACAGAAACACTCAGAGACAACACAAGAGAAACACACTCAGAGACACGGATACACTGAGAGACACACACTGAAATACACTGACACACACACACACACGCTGAGTGACACACACTGAAATACATTGACACACACAGAGAGACACGAAATACACTGACACACACAGAGAGACACACTGAAATACACTGACACACAGAGAGACACACACTGAAATACACTGACACACACTGAAATACACTGACACACACAGAGACACACTCAGACACACAAACACTCAGACACACACACACAGGACTGACCCTCCTGCAGTAGAAGAAGATGATGAATTTGACCGTGTTGATGAGGGGCAGCAGGGGGCAGTAGAACGCCCCGGTCCACACCACCATCTGCCCGTACACCAATCCCAGGACGCACTGCGGCACAGAGAACTCCTGACGGCCCAGCCAGCGGGCCAGACTGCAGGGGCAGTAATCCACGACCATCCTTCAGAGAGAGGGGGGTGGGTTGAGATGAGCACACACAGACTCATACTGACAGACACACACTGTGAATTAGAACACAGTGAGGGGGTTACCATCGGGGGAACTCCACCAGCAGCAACACGGCCACCACGATCAAGAAGTCAAAGATCACCAGTTTATACATCTCCTGCCCCACCGTGGTCTCCCAGCACTGAGAGAGAGAGAGAGAGAGAGAGAGAGAGTCACTGAAGTGTCCAGTCAGCCAGTGTCGGTCGGTCAGTGGGTGTGTCAGTCAGTCAGTTGGTGTATCAGTTAGTCAGTGTGTCAGTGTGTCAGGCAGTGCGTCGCTGTTATGTACAGGGTACTGTTTGTAGTTGTATCCACAAGCTCTGCAGTTTGAAGTGTCAGTTCCTCCCTTACAGGTGATCTGACTCCACAGAGACGCCAGCAGCACCCCAAGACTGGCGAGCCTGAGGAACACTGAGCTGCACAGGGAGAGAGAGAGAGGAGAGAGAGAATGATATGAGTATGTAATGAGAGGTGTAACATTGTTATACACATTTCATTCTATAGCCTCTTTAACTACTCTATTAATTCATGTCTTATTGGTATGATCCGTCTCTCTATCTGTCTCTCCTGCTCCTCCCATATCCATCACTCTTTTTCTGTGGTCCTGTGGTTTCCCTGTTGTGTATTTACACAAACACATCCCTTCCATGTTCACCAACATCTGTTAAGATGTCAACTGAGGCCACAGTGCCGACGATGGGCGAGACAATTAAGCACAGCGAGAGAGTTCATACTGACACACTGACTGACTCACTGACACACTGACTGACACACCGACACACTGACTGGCTGCTTATTAAATAACTCATCAATTCAGAGACTATCCCCACCATCCTGACAGTGGACTGTACAACTCTCTCTCTCTCACCGCAAGAGTGACAGAATGATCTGGGTGGTGGGGCCGTGTCCCTCCAGCCGAGCAATGATGTCACAGAGGGTGGGGACCACAAAGTTGGCGGCCGTTATAACAATGGAGGGGAGGTACTCCACCAGCAGATTCAGAAAGAAATTGTCCTGATACTGAAAACTCTGAGAGAGAGAGAGAGAGAGAGAGAGAGAGAGAGAGAGAGAATACTTAACATGTCTTATGTATGGAGCATATAAAATGACAAAACCCCCATAATGCATTGCTGTAGCTCTTCTCCAGTTACAGTGACAGATAAACTGTCCAGTACAGCAGACACACAGTACAGTACAGATACACAGTACAGACCCACACACAGCACAGTACAGACACACACGAGAACATAAGACAGTGTCCAATCGAAAGGAGGCCATTTGACCCATCGTGCTCGTTTGGTGTCCATTAATAACTAAGTGATCAAGGATCCTATCCAGTCCGTTTCTGAATGTTCCCAAATTGTCTCTTCAGCCACATTGCTGGGGAGTTTGTTCAGATTGTCACGCCTCTCTGTGTGAAGAAGTGTCTCCTGTTTTCTGTCTTGAATGCCTTGAAGCCCAATTTCCATTTGTGTCCCGGGTGTGTGTGTCCCTGCTGATCTGGAAAAGCTCCTCTGGTTTGATGTGGTCGATGCCTTTCATGATTTTGAAGACTTGGATCAAGTCCTCACGTAGTATCCTCTGTTCCAGGGTGAAAAGGTTCAGTTCCTCAGTCTCTCCAAGTAGGACATTCCCTTCAGACCTGGAATAAGTCTGGTTGCTCTCCTCTGAACTGCCTCTAGAGCAGCGATATCTTTCTTGAAGTGTGGAGCCCAGAACTGTCCACAGTATCCAGATGAGCTCTAACTAGTGCATTGTACAGTCTGAACATCACTGCCCTTGTTCTCAATTCTACACTTTTGACAATATACCCTAGCATTGTGTTTGCCTTTTTTATTGCTTCTCCACATTGTTTGGATGGAGAAAGTGAGGAGTCCACATAGACTCCTAGGTCTTTCTCATGCGTTACTTCATCTAGTTCGATTCCTCCCATAGTGTAATTATAGTGGATATTTTTGTTACCTGCATGTATTACCTTGCACTTGTCCACATTGAATTTCATCTGCCAGGTGTCGGCCCACAACTGAATATTATCTAAGTCCCTCTGAATAGCCTGTGCTGCCGAGATTGTATCTGCTGAGCCACCTATTTTAGTATCATTGGCAAATTTGACAAGTTCGCTAACTATCCCAGAGTCCAGATCATTAATATAGATTAGAAAAAGCAAAGGCCCTAGTACTTACATTACCCTGCCTACAGCTTCCAATTTGAGCATCAGTCTTTGGTGTGGAACCTTATCAAAAGCTTTCTGAAAATCTAAGTATATCATATCATATGCTTTCATGTGATCTACAGCTGCAGTTGCATGTTCAAAAAATTCTAATAAATTAGTAAGACATGATCTGCCTTGTCTAAACCCATGTTGACTATCTCCAAGAATATGGTTTTCAGATGCTCCTCTATTTTCTGTCTAATCATTTTTTCCAATATTTTACAAGTGATGCAGGTGAGACTGATTGGTCTGTAATTTCCTGGCTCAGTTTTGTCCCCTTTCTTGTGGATTGGTATGACATTTGCTGTCTTCCAGTCAGTTGGCACATCCCCTGTTCTAAGTGTAATGTTGAATATTTGAGTTAGCGGCCTATACATAATTTCCCTCATTTCTTTAAGTACTGTTGGAAACATCCCATCTGGCCCAGGTGATTTGTTTGTTTTTAATTCTGCTAGTCCCTTTAGCACCTCCTCCTCATTTATCCTGATCTCTCTTAGGGTTTGACTGGACTGATTGTTAACCTGTGGCATGTTATCTGTCTTTTCTTTTTTGAAAACCTCTGTGAAATACTCATTTAGAACATTTGCCACATCTTGTTCGTTTTCCTCCCTTATTGTCCTCTTGCTGTTGTAATATTGAAAAAAAGCTCTTTGCATTGGTTTTAGCTCCAGAGCTATGTTTCTTTCTATTTCCCTCTTTGCTTTCCTGATCCCTTTCTTAAGATCTCTTTGCAGCTCAACATACACTCACCTAAAGGATTATTAGGAACACCATACTAATACTGTGTTTGACCCCCTTTCGCCTTCAGAACTGCCTTAATTCTACGTGGCATTGATTCAACAAGGTGCTGAAAGCATTCTTTAGAAATGTTGGCCCATATTGATAGGATAGCATCTTGCAGTTGATGGAGATTTGTGGGATGCACATCCAGGGCACGAAGCTCCCGTTCCACCACATCCCAAAGATGCTCTATTGGGTTGAGATCTGGTGACTGTGGGGGCAGTACAGTGAACTCATTGTCATGTTCAAGAAACCAATTTGAAATGATTCGACCTTTGTGACATGGTGCATTATCCTGCTGGAAGTAGCCATCAGAGGATGGGTACATGGTGGTCATAAAGGGATGGACATGGTCAGAAACAATGCTCAGGTAGGCTGTGGCATTTAAACGATGCCCAATTGGCACTAAGGGGCCTAAAGTGTGCCAAGAACACATCCCCCACACCATTACACCACCACCACCAGCCTGCACAGTGGTAACAAGGCATGATGGATCCATGTTCTCATTCTGTTTACGCCAAATTCTGACTACCATCTGAATGTCTCAACAGAAATCGAGACTCATCAGACCAGGCAACATTTTTCCAGTCTTCAACTATCCAATTTTGGTGAGCTTGTGCAAATTGTAGCCTCTTTTTCCTATTTGTAGTGGAGATGAGTGGTACCCGGTGGGGTCTTCTGCTGTTGTAGCCCATCCGCCTCAAGGTTGTACGTGTTGTGGCTTCACAAATGCTTTGCTGCATACCTCGGTTGTAACGAGTGCTTATTTCAGTCAAAGTTGCTCTTCTATCAGCTTGAATCAGTCGGCCCATTCTCCTCTGACCTCTAGCATCAACAAGGCATTTTCGCCCACAGGACTGCCGCATACTGGATGTTTTTCCCTTTTCACACTATTCTTTGTAAACCCTAGAAATGGTTGTGCGTGAAAATCCCAGTAACTGAGCAGATTGTGAAATACTCAGACCGGCCCGTCTGGCACCAACAACCATGCCACGCTCAAAATTGCTTAAATCACCTTTCTTTCCCATTCAGACATTCAGTTTGGAGTTCAGGAGATTGTCTTGACCAGGACCACACCCCTAAATGCATTGAAGCAACTGCCATGTGATTGGTTGGTTAGATAATTGCATTAATGAGAAATTGAACAGGTGTTCCTAATAATCCTTTAGGCGAGTGTATTCTATGTATTTTGTTTTGTCTCCGTCCCTTTTGTATGCGCTATACAACATTTTCTTCCTCTTGATATTTTTTTGCATACCTCTGTTAAACCATTTTGGCCAATGTTTGTTGTTCCTCAATTTGCTAAGTTTTGGTACAAATTGCTCCTGAGCCTCAAGTAGTATATTCTTAAAATATACCCATCCATTTTCAACTGAATCTGTATCCAGTGTGCTCCAGTCTACCTCTTCTAAGTGCCACCTCATACCTTCAAGGTTTGCTTTTCTGAAATTGTAGACCATTGTTTTAGACTTGGACCTTGTTTTTTGAAAGAATGCCTCAAAGCTAACCATGTTGTGATCACAATTTGCCATTGGTACTCTAACTACTGTCCCCCTGACTCTATCTTGGTCATTTGAAAAGATTAAATCCACGCCTGCGCTCTCCCTGGTTGGTTCCCTGACAAATTGAGTTAGAAAGCTGTCATTTACCATCTCAACCATTTCTATTTCTGCCTCTGTAGTCCCAACCGGGCTTTCCCAGTCTATGTTTGGGAAATTGAAATCCCCCATTATAACAGCCACATCCTTGCTACATGCAGTCCTGATTACACTGTACAATGCAGCATCTTTCTGAATATCTGAGTTTGGTGGCCTGTAACACACTCCTACCACTAATCCTCCACATCTCTTGTTCAAAAGTTTGACCCACAAAGATTATGTTCCGTTACTGGGATCTAATTTGAGTTCTTCTGCCTCAATGTCATTTTTCACATATAATGCTACCCCACCCCCTCTTTGATTTTGCCTGTCTCTCCTAAACTGTGTGTATCTTTCCAACTTGTATTCATCCCCATCACCCCCTTCTGTTCAGATGTAGACTGTCTGGTTTGTACAGGTCCCATCTATCCCACACAATACAGACACACACACAGTACAGACACACACACACACACACACACAGTACAGACACACACACACACGCACACAGAGTACAGACACACACACACACACACACAGTACAGAAACACACACACAGTACAGTACAGACACACACAGTACAGACACACACACACATACAGTACAGACATACACACACAGTACAAACACACAGACACACACACACAGTACAGACACACACACAGAGTACAGACACACACACACACAGTACAGTACAGTACAGACACACACACACAGACACACACACAGTACAGACACACACACAGTACAGTACAGACACACACACAGTACAGTACAGACACACAGTAGAGTAGAGACACACACACACACACACACACACACAGTACAGTACAGACACACACACACAGTACAGTACAGACACACACACACACAGTACAGTACAGACACACACAGTACACACACACACACACACACACACACACACAGTACAGACACACAGTACAGACACACAGACACACACACACACAGTACAGTACAGACACACAGTAGAGTAGAGACACACACACACACACACACACACACAGTACAGTACAGACACACACACACAGTACAGTACAGACACACACACACACAGTACAGTACAGACACACACAGTACACACACACACACACACACACACACACACACACACACACACACACACACAGTACAGACACACAGTACAGACACACAGACACACACACACACAGTACAGACATACACACACACATTACAGACATACACACACACAGTACAGACACACAGTACAGAGACACAGTACAGAGACACAGTACAGAGTACAGAGACACAGTACAGACACACACTCTCTCTCATACACACACACACACAGTACAATCTCACCTGGCTGAACACAGTGGACCGGTGGATGCAGTAGAAGGCCCCCCCGATCAGTCCCAGGACCAGGATGTTGAGCAGCAGCCGGACTGAGTAGAGAGCGGCCGTGCCCAGCGCTGAGCGAGACGCATTGACCCGCCTACGAGTCTCCTCCTCCAGCTCCACCTGAGGGAGGGAGTGAGGGAGGGAGAGAGCGGGAGAGAGGGAGCGAGGGAGAGGTCAGGAGAACGGAGATGCCAGACGAGGGTTAGGGAGGCAGCCATGAGCCCAGCCAGTTAAACATTTCCTTAGATATCCCAGGTGCAAGGGGACGGGATTCACAGCCCCCAGTGGCTTCAGACTGGCAGACTTCTTTCCTCAACGCCGGTGCGACCCCTCGGAATGCGACTGGAGGACGGTGGAAGTTTTGCTGCTCTCTGCCCCAGTCACAGTATTCATGTCCAGGTGTTTTTCTTCTTTTGTGTATAAGCAGTACAATATTGCTGGGGTGTTTCAGTGGCTCAGTGCTCTGTGATGTTTGTGTAAAACGACATGGGAATTTGCAGTTTTCGGGTGTTTTGTGCGTGAGATGGCAATTCTCTGTTTAAATTAACACTGAATATATTGGTCCATTTGACCAGTTTTGGTGCTTTTAGTAGGCAGCATCATTTGAAATGTCGGCGATTTTAGTGTTAAACCATCCCTGAACACATTTTAGACACCCGATTATGGGTCTAACTTAAAATACCATAAAAAACTACTAACTAAATGTATGCTGATAATAAACCAGGTCTCAAAGACCTGCTGCGTCCCCAGAACCACAGGTTGAAGACCCCAGGACTAAACCAAGTTACACAACACCCTGGCAGAATACCTGGTAGCTGTCAGAAAATCAAAGGACCGGCGCTGTGGTCACTGTGAGACAGGAAAGGTGGACACAGAGAGGACAGTGTGGTCACTGAGAGACAGGAGAGGTGGACACAGAGAGGACAGGAGTCAGCATATCTGTCAGTACCTGTAGCTGGTAGGTGATGCTGCTGTGCTTGAGCTGAGTGTCTCTCTCTCCTGTCACTCTGTGATCCCAGCCAGTGAACACCTGCAGACTGTACCCGCCCACCGTCCCGCCCCCTGTCATCACAGCAACCCGCACAGCACTGCCTGACCTGTCAATCACAGAGAGAGAGAGAGAGGGAGGGTGAGAGGGAGGGAGGGAGAAAGAGAGACAATGCATCACTGCCTGCCCCACGCTGAGAGGCAGATACCCACTGGGTCCTGGACCTGTCTGTCACTACTGGGCCTGTCAATGCTAGGGCAACACTGAGAGACTATTGATTACTGAAGAACAGGATATCGATTCTTTATTGATACAGCATTGATTCTGTATGGATCCTGTACGCTTATTGTGTATTGATTCTGAATTGATACTCTATGAATCTCTCATTAACAATATATTGATTACTGATTGACAGTGTTTTGATCCTGTATTGACTCAATGACTGTATTTACATTGACAGAAGAGACAGAATTGATCACTGGCTAATGATTATTGCTAGTGGGTTATTGATCACTGACCGGGCGATGATGCAGCACAGGCAGAACAGCAGGTAGAAGATGGAGGTGAGGAGGAACGCCACGGGCACGTTGTACCACCCCCCCACCACGCCTGCTGTCCCAACCCCCCCGTACCACCCATAGAACAGCACTGAGAGCTCCATGAAGCCCTGAGAGAGAGCGAGAGAGAGAGATAAAGAGCTGGACACTACAGTACATTAACACTGATTGACTGGACACTACAGCACATTAACACTGACTGACTGACTGGACACTACAGCACATTAACACTGATTGACTGACTGGACACTACAGCACATTAACACTGACTGACTGGACACTACAGCACATTAACACTGACTGACTGGACACTACAGCACATTAACACTGACTGACTGACTGACTGGACACTACAGTACATTAACACTGACTGACTGACGACACTACAGCACATTAACACTGACTGGACACTACAGCACATTAACACTGACTGACTGACGACACTACAGCACATTAACACTGACTGACTGGACACTACAGTACATTAACACTGACTGACTGGACACTACAGCACATTAAAACTAACTGACTGGACACTACAGCACATTAACACTGACTGACTGGACACTACTGTACATTAACACTGACTGACTGGACACTACAGCACATTAACACTGACTGACTGGACACTACAGCACATTAAAACTGACTGACTGGACACTACAGCACATTAACACTGACTGACTGGACACTACAGCACATTAACACTGACTGACTGACGACACTACAGCACATTAACACTGACTGACTGGACACTACAGTACATTAACACTGACTGACTGGACACTACAGCACATTAAAACTAACTGACTGGACACTACAGCACATTAACACTGACTGACTGGACACTACTGTACATTAACACTGACTGACTGGACACTACAGCACATTAAAACTGACTGACTGGACACTACAGCACATTAACACTGACTGACTGACTGACTGGACACTACAGCACATTAACACTGACTGACTGGACACTACAGCACATTAACACTGACTGACTGACTGGATACTACAGTACATTAACACTGACTGACTGGACACTACAGCACATTAACACTGACTGACTGGACACTACAGCACATTAAAACTGACTGGACACTACAGCACATTAACACTGACTGACTGACTGGACACTACAGCACATTAACACTGACTGACTGACTGGACACTACAGCACATTAACACTGACTGAATGGATACTACAGTACATTAAAACTGACTGACTGGACACTACAGCACATTAACACTGACTGGACACTACAGCACATTAACACTGACTGACTGACTGGACACTACAGCACATTAACACTGACTGACTGACTGGACACTACAGCACATTAACACTGACTGACTGACGACACTACAGCACATTAACACTGACTGACTGGACACTACAGCACATTAACACTGACTGACTGACTGGACACTACAGCACATTAACACTGACTGACTGGACACTACAGGCACATTAACACTGACTGACTGACTGGACACTACAGCACATTAACACTGACTGACTGGACACTACAGCACATTAACACTGACTGATTGACTGGACACTACAGCACATTAACACTGACTGACTGGACACTACAGCACATTAAAACTGACTGACTGGACACTACAGCACATTAACACTGACTGACTGACTGACTGGACACTACAGCACATTAACACTGACTGACTGACTGGACACTACAGCACATTAACACTGACTGACTGACTGGACACTACAGCACATTAACACTGACTGACTGACTCCGTCTATTTCCCTCTCACCGTTCCTGACAGCAGGTCCAGGATGTAGCTGTAGAAGTCCACCAGTCCCTCAGGAGTTGGGTCATAGATCCTACACAGCCCTGAGAGAGAGAGAGAGAGAGGAGGTCCGGCTCAGACCAGATACACACAAATGAGAGATGCCTTCCTCCCCAGATTCACAGAGGACAGCTGCGTCACAAACAGCACCACCAACACAGCCATGTCTCCTCACCATCACCACCAACACAGCCATGTCTCCTCATCATCAACACAGCCATGTCTCCTCACCATCAACACAGCCATGTCTCCTCACCATCAACACCACCTATACAGCCATGTCTCTTCACCATCAACACAGCCGTGTCTCCTCACCATCAACATCACCAACACAGCCATGTCTCCTCACCATCACAGCCATATCTCCTCACCATCAACACAGCCATGTCTCCTCACCAACAACACCACCAACACAGCCATGTCTCCTCACCCACAACAACACAGCCATGTCTCCTCACCAACAACACCACCAACACAGCCATGTCTCCTCACCAACAACACCACCAACACAGCCATGTCTCCTCACCCACAACACCATCAACACAGCCATGTCTCCTCACCATCACCACCAACACAGCCATGTCTCCTCACCATCAACACAGCCATGTCTCCTCACCAACAACACCACCTATACAGCCATGTCTCCTCACCATCAACACAGCCATGTCTCCTCACCAACAACACCACCTATACAGCCATGTCTCCTCACCATCACCACCAACACAGCCATGTCTCCTCACCATCAACACAGCCATGTCTCCTCACCAACAACACCACCTATACAGCCATGTCTCCTCAACATCAACACCACCAACACAGCCATGTCTCCTCATCAAACAGCACCACCAACACAGCCATGTCTCCTCACCAACAACACCACCAACACAGCCATGTCTCCTCACCCACAACACCATCAACACAGCCATGTCTCCTCATCAAACAGCACCACCAACACAGCCATGTCTCCTCACCATCACCACCAACACAGCCATGTCTCCTCACCATCAACACAGCCATGTCTCCTCACCAACAACACCACCTATACAGCCATGTCTCCTCATCAAACAACACCACCAACACAGCCATGTCTCCTCACCATCACCACCAACACAGCCATGTCTCCTCACCATCACCACCAACACAGCCATGTCTCCTCACCATCAACACAGCCATGTCTCCTCACCAACAACACCACCTATACAGCCATGTCTCCTCATCAAACAACACCACCAACACAGCCATGTCTCCTCACCAACACCAACATAGCCATGTCTCCTCACCAACACCACAAACAGCACCACCAACACAGCCATGTCTCCTCACCATCAACACCACCAACACAGCCATGTCTCCTCACCATCACCACCAACACAGCCATGTCTCCTCACCATCAACACAGCCATGTCTCCTCACCATCACCACCAACACAGCCATGTCTCCTCACCATCACCACCAACACAGCCATGTCTCCTCACCATCACCACCAACACAGCCATGTCTCCTCACCATCACCACAGCCATGTCTCCTCACCATCAACACCACCAACACAGCCATGTCTCCTCACCATCACCACCAACACAGCCATGTCTCCTCACCATCAACACAGCCATGTCTCCTCACCATCACCACCAACACAGCCATGTCTCCTCACCATCACCACCAACACAGCCATGTCTCCTCACCAACAACACCACCAACACAGCCATGTCTCCTCATCAAACAACACCACCAACACAGCCATGTCTCCTCACCAACAACACCACCTATACAGCCATGTCTCCTCACTCACAACAACAACACAGCCATGTCTCCTCACCAACAACACCACCAACACCTCCATGTCTCCTCACCACCAACACCACCAATACAGCCATGTCTCCTCAACCTCAACACCACCAACACCACCAACACAGCCATGTCTGCTCACCCACAACACCATCAACACAGCCATGTCTCTTCACCACTAACAACAACACAGCCATGTCTCCTCACCAACACCACCTATACAGCCATGTCTCCTCACCATCAACACAGCCATGTCTCCTCACCAACACCACCAACACCTCCATGTCCTCACCAACAACAACACAGCCATGTCTCCTCACCAACACCACCACCAACACAGCCATGTCTCCTCACCCACAACACCAACAACACAGCCATGTCTCTTCACCCACAACAACACAGCCATGTGTTGAGCTGCAAAGAGATCTTAAGAAAGGGATCAGGAAAGCAAAGAGGGAAATAGAAAGAAACATAGCTCTTGGAGCTAAAACTAATGCAAGGAGCTTTTTTCAATACTACAATACAACAATGACACTTAGAACAGGGGATGTGCCCACTGACTGGAAGACAGCAAATGTCATAGCAATCCTCAAGAAAGGGGACAAAACTGAGCCAGGAAATTACAGACCAATCAGTCTCACCTGCATCACTTGTAAAATATTGTAATTGTAATGTAAGTAGATGGATTATGAACTGGTTGATGTATAGGAAACGGAGGGTGTTGATTAGAGGAGTCACTTCTAACTGGAGTGAGGTTGTTAGTGGAGTTCCACAGGGATCAGTACTAGGGCCTGTGCTGTTTCTAATCTATATTAATGATCTGGACTCTGGGATAGTTAGCAAACTTGTCACATTTGCAGATGATACTAAAATAGGTGGCTCAGCAGATACAATCTTGGCAGCACAGGCTATTCAAAGGGACTTAGATAACATTCAGTTGTGGGCCGACACCTGGCAGATGAAATTCAATGTGGACAAGTGCAAGGTAATACATGCAGGTAACAAAAATGTCCACTATAATTACACTATGGGAGGTACAGATCTAGATGAAGTAACGCATGAGAAAGATCTATGAGTCTATGTGGACTCTTCACTTTTGTCCATCCAAGCAATGTGCGGAAGCAATAAAAAAGGCAAACACAATGCTAGGGTATATTGTCAAAAGTGTAGAATTGAGCACAAGGGCAGTAATGTTCAGACTGTACAATGCACTAGTTAGACCTCATCTGGATACTGTGGACAGTTCTGGGCTCCACACTTAGAGGCTCTAGAGGCAGTTCAGAGGAGAGCAACCAGACTTATTCCAGGTCTGAAGGGAATGTCCTACTCGGAGAGACTGAGGGAACTGAACCTTTTCACCCTGGAACAGAGGAGACTACGTGGGGACTTGATCCAAGTCTTCAAAATCATGAAAGGCATCGACCACATCAAACCAGAGGAGCTTTTCCAGATCAGCAGGGACACACGCACCCGGGGACACAAATGGAAATTGGGCTTCAAGGCATTCAAAACGGAAAACAGGAGACACTTCTTCACACAGAGAGTAGTCACAATCTGGAATAAACTACCCAGCGATGTGGTAGAAGCTGAAAGTTTGGGAACATTTAAAAATAGACTGGATAGGATCCTTGGATCACTTAGATATTAATGGACACCAAATGAGCACGATGGGTCGAATGGCCTCCTCTCGTTTGTAAACTTTCTTATGTTCTTATGTCTCCTCACCAACACAGCCATGTCTCCTCACCCACAACACCAACAACACAGCCATGTCTCCTCACCACCATCAACAACACAGCCATGTCTCCTCACCCACAACATCACCAACACAGCCATGTCTCCTCACAAACACCAACACCACAGTCATGTCTGCTCACCAACAACACCACCAACACAGCCATGTCTCCTCCTCACCACCAACAACACAGCGTGTCAGCATCTCCTCCACGGAGGGCCAAAAGTGAAACACGGTGAAATGGGGCATCCATAAGGCAGGTCCTGTCTGCCTCAGGGACCCGTCGTGCCTGTGACAGACATGTGTGGCTACCAGTGTGACAGGCTGTGTTGCGGGGACAAAATCGCTTTGCCACACGACAAATCGTGGTGTGTCCGGTGTGAACAGACCTTCACTGTCTGCCAGGTCAGCCGCCACTCTCTCCCAGATAGGGGGCGGGGTGGTGAAACGTCGGCTGCGACCGAGGGCTCGGCCAGCTGGGGCAGGTAAAGGAGGAGGAGGAGACAGAGGGGCTCGGGGAGGGGTGGAGGTCCAAGGCCACCCTGCTGGCACTCGCCGCAGAAGGGGATTCGTCAGGCGCAGTGGCGGGTTCACACAACAACTGGGCCGCCACTGTGAGCTGTGAGCACATCTCCTCCCGGCAACACTAGCAGACACGGTGGCACTGCGACACCAAACACATAACCTTGCTGCTGCCAGACAGAACACTGTGTATCCAGACACCGGAGTGTGGGATACAAGCGCCGCGTAGGCCCGAAGGCTTAACCACACCATGTGTTCCGGGGTTTCCGGGGACACCGGGTGACGCAGGTCCGGGGTCCGGGGAGTCGAGGGTAGTAGACCACCAGCTGAAGCGGGGCCTAGAACCAAGTTTGCGGACAGTGGAATGCAGCAGAGCTCAATCCCAGCAAGCTGAGAGAGCGAGATCTCCTACAGCCGCAGCCGAGGGCTGTAGTGTGGGTGCAAGCCGGCGGAGGAGCCCCTCACACGGGCAAGATCTCTTATGACACAACAAGGCTCAGGCCGGGCAGCCGGACTTTACTGCCGCTGCTAGCGCTCCTGCTGTGGAGAAAACACTATATTAACACGATTATTACCGATACTGAACTGAGGCACGAATGGAGCAGAAGCAGGAATAAGATAATAATAACACACCTACAACAACAGTGGACAACACTACAGAGTGAAGCCAGCCACTGAGACACGCAGTATTGAAGGGTCTAATTGCAAACACAGACACAGAGAACTCACGTCTCAAGTCCAGCAAAGAGGCAAAAGAGGACAAACCTGCGCAGACGTCACCTTATATACAAACCGGAAGTGGAAGGGACCTGTTTGAGTGACGGGCGCAGGGGCCAATGGCAGCTTTGATAGAGACACGTTTCCTTCTTCCTACGGAACTGCACAGAAACCCCTCCCCCTTGGGTAGTGCTTCGGACTGGAAAGATAACTGCACACGTGTAAACTGTGCAAAGCAATTTAACATACTGTGTTTATTCTGTTCTCTATACTGTTTCTGTAAATGCTTTGGCAACATTTGTGTAATCTTGTCATGCCTATAAAACTCATTTTCAATTTGCATTTGAATTTGAATTGAGTTAGAGAGAGAGGGAGAGACGGAGAGGGGAGAGGGGATGAGAGAGACAGGGAGGAGGTTCTTTTGAATTGTTTTTATTTTTCTTGTTTACTTCCTGGTCCAACAGGTTACTGAAAGACGTTTGCCAGGGGTGACCTTTAACTCTTAGAACATGTGTGTGTGTGTCTGTTCTGTGTGTGTGTGTATGTCTGTACTGTACTGTGTGTGTGTGTGTCTGTACTGTGTGTGTGTCTGTACTGTGTGTGTCTGTGTCTGTACTGTGTGTGTGTCTTTACTGTACTGTGAGTGTCTGTACTGTGTGTGTGTGTGTCTGTACTGTGTGTGTCTGTACTTTGTGTGTGTGTGTGTGTGTGTCTGTACTGTACCGTGTGTGTGTCTGTACTGTACTATGAGTGTCTGTACTGTGTGTGTGTCTGTACTGTACTCTGTGTGTCTGTACTGTACTGTGTGTCTGTACTGTACTGTGAGTGTCTTTACTGTGTGTGTGTCTGTACTGTACTGTGTGTGTGTCTGTACTGTGAGTGTGTGTACTGTACTGTGTGTGTGTCTGTACTGTGAGTGTCTGTCTGTACTGTGAGTGTCTGTCTGTACTGTGTGTGTGTGTACTGTACTGTGTGTGTGTCTGTACTGTGAGTGTCTGTACTGTGTGTGTGTCTGTACTGTGTGTGTGTGTGTCTGTACTGAACTCTTACCAGTACTTGCGTTGCTGCTGTACTGATCGGTGTTATTGATTGGCAGGGCGAGGTTGGGGATTAGTACAAAGGCGGCGATCAGTGTGAAGGACAGGAAGTTGAGTAGAACCAGGAAGCGCAGGAACAGAAAGTATGACTGGACTCCGCCCCCAAACTGACCTGAGAGAGAGAGAGAGGAGTGAAAGTGGAGGAGGGATAATTATTAATCTTCTACTATACAAAGAGAGAGAAAGAGCAACACAGAGAAAGAGAGACACACACACAGAGACATACACACATAGAGACACACAGACACACACATAGAGACACAGACACACACACACACACACAGACACACACATAGAGACACACAGAAACACACACATAGAGACACACAGAGACACAGACACACACAGAGAAACACACATAGAGACACAGAGACACACATAGAGACACAGAGAAACACAGACACACACATAGAGACACAGAGACATAGATACACACATAGAGACACACAGAGAAACACACATAGAGACACACACATAGAGACACAGAGACACACATAGAGACACACAGAAACACAGACACACACATAGAGACACAGAGAGACACAGAGACATAGATACACACATAGAGACACAGAGACAGAGTACAAGACAGTCCAGTCTCTCTCTCTCACCCCCAATGGTCTCCAGGGGTTTCCTCCACAGCTGCATTCGGCCCAGCAGCTCCCCTGCCTCCTCTTGCAGTCTGCGCAGGCGTGTGTTCTGGCTGCGCAGCCAGGACTGCCAGCGTGATGACATCGCAGGCACCTGCAGGTCCCGCACCTGTCTGAGAGTCAATATTGTGCATCTCGTTCAGTGTCTGTGTGTGTGTGTGTGTCCCTGTGTCTGTCAGTCAGTCACTGTGTCTCCTTGATTCTGTGTGTGTGTCAGGGTGTTGTGTGTGTGTGTGTATGTGTGTCAGTGGGTGTAGGGTGTCAATGGACAGGTACCTGACCGCTCTCTTCAGACCCATGGGCAGTGGCAGCTCTCTGAGCATCTGGACCCCCTCTGTGTCGCCCTGCTCACTCTGTGCTGAGGGGCTGGGGCTCCGCGGGGGGCCGGGGGGCTCCCGAGCACCGACACCCAGGGAGGTGCGTCTGGAGCGCACAGAGTCCCACTGGGGTACTGAGAGAGAGAGAGAGAGAGTTATACTGTACTATAGACAAACACACAGCAATGTCTCCTCACCAACAACAATTCCTCTTGGCTCAAGAAATGTATTCACATCCCATGGGTTTGTCAAGAAGTTATTTCTTATGTTAAATTACTCCAATGATTTCGAGATCAGTTTCTTCTATCAAGAGAACAAGAACTTATTTAATGTGTTGAGTAATGATTCAAATTTCTTAACTTTCTTGCTTTCTTAACTTAAGATTGTATTCATATTTCTTTCACTTTCTTAACTAAGTGCAAAAGCCTAAAATCAATGGAAAACAAACACAAAAAACATGGAGTGTTGTATTACATTGAAGATTGAATTCATTGTCCCATCAAAATACACAGACTGGAGCTGCATCACACTCTTTTTCAAGCCAGGAGGAGCAGATTGCCCCGCAGGAGAGAGACCTGGCAGAAGAGCCTTGCTTCTCTTCTTCTCTGGAGCAAAGAGCAAACCTGCTACTCCAGCTTTAGCACAGCCTTCGCTTTCCGGAAGTGGCTGCATGGCATACATTTCATTGTTGTCTTTAAGCACATCTGTGGAACAGGATTCGTCACAATGTTACACTGCCAGACGGTTCACAGATGTCTGTGCTGAAATGAGATCATTGTATTGGGAGCTCCTAACTGTACAGTAGAAGAGAAGTCCTCTGATGCACGTTGTGTTAGCAGCCCGCAACTTCATTCAGCTCAAAACTTATTTTACACAACCCGATATGTCATGGATAGTTTTAAATGTGTAGTAGCACTATCGCGTCTCCATGACGTTATGGAGTTGTGAGTTTGAACGGCACGTTCCACTGTGACAACAGCATCCAAATACCCAATTCTGCATACAGTGAGTTCACTCGCAACAATAACAAAGCAATATTATAGACAAATACGCGCACTATTTCACGAAATACCAAACCGATTCAATTAATGAGCTCCGTGTTATCGAATTCCGTGTGCGCTGATTGACGCATGCGTGGAAGCGACTCACCCCGGGAGCGCTGCAGTTGCTCTTCATTCGTCGGGAGACGTTGGGACGGCGGTTCAGCCGGACTGCGCCGCTGACCAGTGACCAGTGACCAGTGACCAGTGACCGGAGCCGAGCACAATGACTGCGCATTGTTAACAATTAACAATGTTCATAATGTCAACACTCACACGAAGCACTGCGTCAGATAACGTGCTCTTTAAACCAATTCACAAACTCAAACGCACATCATTAGTGTAAGGACAATTTAAAGAGAGATTATTTCTATCACGTTGATTTATCTTTGAACTTGGTTGCGTTTAAAAGTTTTAAATGGTTTTTATGTTTGTACTGAACTAACTTATTTAAACATGCTTTCCATTTATTTTAACCCCTTGTGACATTTGCAAACACAATGATTCATTTTGAAGTAGATCTTAGATTTGTGTCCGCAATGACTGTAATAAACGCGCTCTTGTCGTTTATTGTACTGTATGATGATTCTTGCACTGTGTATATTTAGTTTAATCTGTAAGTCGCTCTTGGTCAGTGCTTCTGCTAAGAAAATGAATATTACTATAATTATTATTAATTGAATAATATAACCTGGAACTGGAGGTTATTTTAGGTTAAGTTAGATTTTACTTTACAATTGCTGTAATTCCATTTAGTTTCTTACACCAAGAAAACACAAGGTGTATTAACTTGTGTAAACTGGCCAATATATTTCTTGTTACAAGATAATTCTTCTTCTAATAAGAATGTCAATAAATCACTTTTGGTAGAATATTATAGACACACACACACACACAGTCCCACTGGGGTACTGAGGAGAGAGAGACAGTTAAACTGTACTATGAGACACACACACACAGACCTTTAGTCTCTGGCCAGACTTGAGCTCTTGACCCCCAGCGATCACCTTGTCTACTCCACTCCATCTCTCTGTCTTTCCCTCCCAATCTCTGGACTGGTCCTTTCAGTGCGTCTTCCTCGATCTGTCCCTCTGTCTCAGTCCGTCACTGCCGGCTTCTCTCTCTCTCCTTTCTGTCTCCAGGAAGTGGGAAACAAACACAAGAACGTCCCATCCCTCTCTCTCAGCGCAGTGTGTGCTGTGGGGTCCCAGGTAGGTCCACCCGTCCCTCTCTCTCCAGGAAGTGCAGCGTCTCTCCCTCTCGGACTTTGACTGCTGTCATGGTGACTGCTTACGCTGGGTGTGGCTGTAGTTAATAACTCTGTGTGAGTATGTACTGCGTGTGTGTGTGTCTGTACTGTGTGCGTGTGTGTCTGTACTGTGTGCGTGTGTGTACTGTGTGTGTACTATGTGTGTGTGTACTGTGTGTGTCTGTACTGTGTGTGTGTGTCTGTACTGTGTGCACTGTGTGTGTACTATGTGCGTGTGTACTGTGTGTGTGCACTGTGTGTGTGTGTACTGTGTGTGTGCACTGTGTGTGTGTGTACTGTGTGTGTCTGTACTGTGTGCGTGTGTACTGTGTGTGTGCACTGTGTGTGTGCACTGTGTGTGTGTGTGTCTGTACTGTGCGTGTGTGTACTGTGTGTGTGTGTCTGTACTGTGTGTGTGCACTGTGTGTGTCTGTACTGTGTGTGTGTGTACTGTGTGTGTGCACTGTGTGTGTCTGTACTGTGTGTGTGTGTGTCTGTACTGTGTGCGTACTGTGTGTGTGCACTGTGTGTGTCTGTACTGTGTGCACTGTGTGTGTGCGTGTCTGTACTGTGCGTGTGTGTACTGTGTGTGTGTCTGCACTGTGTGTGTCTGTACTGTGTGCGTGTGTACTGTGTGTGTGCACTGTGTGTCTGTACTGTGTGTGTGTGTCTGTACTGTGCGTGTGTGTACTGTGTGTGTGTGTCTGTACTGTGTGTGTCTGCACTGTGTGTCTGTACTGTTTGTGTGTCTGCACTGTGTGTGTGTGTGTCTGCACTGTGTGCGTGTGTGTACTGTGTGTGTGCACTGTGTGTGTGTACTGTGTGTGTGTCTGTACTGTGTGTGTCTGCACTGTGTGTGTGTGTGTCTGTACTGTTTGTGTCTGCACTGTGTGTGTGTGTGTCTGTACTGTGTGTGTCTGCACTGTGTGTGTGCACTGTGTGTGTGTGTACTGTGTGTGTGTGTGTCTGTACTGTGTGCACTGTGTGTGTGTGTGTCTGTAATGTGCGTGTGTGTACTGTGTGTGTGTGTCTGTACTGTGTGTGTCTGCACTGTGTGTCTGTACTGTTTGTGTGTCTGCACTGTGTGTGTGTGTCTGCACTGTGTGCGTGTGTGTACTGTGTGTGTGCACTGTGTGTATGTCTGCACTGTGTGTCTGTGCAGTTGTATATTGCATTTCTTGTAGTGTCTCCCTCTCTGTGGATGTCATGTTGTACTGTGTTGTGAGTGTTATGTTGTGCTGTACTGTGTGTGAACAGGTTACAAAGACAACACCCATTGTTAAGATAATCAGCTAATTGGTTTATTTACATATTGATACAAAAAAACTACTTCTGTACAGCAATACAGCCCTGGGGGTGAGAGGTCAGGGGTCACAGGGAGGTCAGGGGTAGGCAGGGGGGCTGGGCGGGGGGAACCCTGAGAACGGAGGATCACACAGCACTGACAGCGGCCCCTCGACCTGGGGGAGAGAGAGAGGGAGGGAGTCAGTGCAGCGCCACAACACTCATAGTGTTGTTGTTGTTGTTGTTGTCGTCTCACCTGAGTCTCTCTCTCTCTTGGCACTCGGTGTCTCTTCCTCTTTGTCCCACCGGCTGATTGGACGAGGGGCAAGGGGGAGGAGCTGGGGCCATCCAATAGGCTCTCCTCCTCTCCCACAGGGGCGGAGTCCAGCAGGGTCCCTCCCTCCTCCTGGAAGAGCAACACAGCAGTCATGTCAATAAAGCACTGAACACAGCGGTCAAGCACTGAACACAGCGGTCATGTCAATAAAGCACTGAACACAGCGGTCAAGCACTGAACACAGCAGCCATGTCAATAAAGCACTGAACACAGCGGTCATGTCAATAAAGCACTGAACACAGCGGTCAAGCACTGAACACAGCAGCCATGTCAATAAAGCACTGAACACAGCGGTCATGTCAATAAAGCACTGAACACAGCGGTCATGTCAATAAACACTGAACACAGCAGTCATGCACTGAACACAGTGGTCATGTCAATAAAGCACTGAACACAGCGGTCAAGCACTGAACACAGCGGTCATGTCAATAAAGCACTGAACACAGCGGTCAAGCACTGAACACAGCGGTCATGTCAATAAAGCACTGAACACAGCGGTCAAGCACTGAACATAGCAGCCATGTCAATAAAGCACTGAACACAGCGGTCATGTCAATAAAGCACTGAACACAGCGGTCAAGCACTGAACACAGCAGCCATGTCAATAAAGCACTGAACACAGCGGTCATGTCAATAAAGCACTGAACACAGCGGTCATGTCAATAAACACTGAACACAGCAGTCATGCACTGAACACAGCGGTCATGTCAATAAAGCACTGAACACAGCGGTCATGCACTGAACGCAGCGGTCATGTCAATAAAGCACTGAACACAGCGGTCAAGCACGGAACACAGCAGCCATGTCAATAAAGCACTGAACACAGCAGTCATGCACTGAACACAGCGGTCATGTCAATAAAACACTGAACACAGCGGTCATGTCAATAAAGCACTGAACACAGCAGTCATGTCAATAAAGCACTGAACGCAGCGTTCATGTCAATAAAGCACTGAACACAGCGGTCAAGCACTGAACACAGTGGTCATGTCAATAAAGCACTGAACACAGCAGTCATGTCAATAAACACTGAACACAGCAGTCATGCACTGAACACAGCGTTCATGTCAATAAAGCACTGAACACAGCGGTCAAGCACTGAACGCAGCGGTCATGTCAATAAAGCACTGAACACAGTGGTCATGTCAATAAAGCACTGAACGCAGCGGTCATGTCAATAAAGCACTGAACACAGCGGTCAAGCACTGAACACAGTGGTCATGTCAATAAAGCACTGAACGCAGCGGTCATGTCAATAAAGCACTGAACACAGCGGTCAAGCACTGAACACAGTGGTCATGTCAATAAAGCACTGAACACAGCGGTCAAGCACTGAACACAGCGGTCATGTCAATAAAGCACTGAACACAGCGGTCAAGCACTGAACACAGCGGTCATGTCAATAAAGCACTGAACACAGCGGTCAAGCACTGAACACAGCAGCCATGTCAATAAAGCACTGAACACAGCGGTCATGTCAATAAAGCACTGAACACAGCGGTCAAGCACTGAACACAGCAGCCATGTCAATAAAGCACTGAACACAGCGGTCATGTCAATAAAGCACTGAACACAGCGGTCATGTCAATAAACACTGAACACAGCAGTCATGCACTGAACACAGCGGTCATGTCAATAAAGCACTGAACACAGCGGTCATGCACTGAACGCAGCGGTCATGTCAATAAAGCACTGAACACAGCGGTCAAGCACGGAACACAGCAGCCATGTCAATAAAGCACTGAACACAGCGGTCATGTCAATAAAGCACTGAACACAGCAGTCATGTCAATAAAGCACTGAACACAGCGGTCATGCACTGAACGCAGCGGTCATGTCAATAAAGCACTGAACACAGCGGTCAAGCACTGAACACAGCAGCCATGTCAATAAAGCACTGAACACAGCGGTCATGTCAATAAAGCACTGAACACAGCAGTCATGCACTGAACACAGCGGTCATGTCAATAAAACACTGAACACAGCGGTCATGTCAATAAAGCACTGAACACAGCAGTCATGTCAATAAAGCACTGAACGCAGCGTTCATGTCAATAAAGCACTGAACACAGCGGTCAAGCACTGAACACAGTGGTCATGTCAATAAAGCACTGAACACAGCAGTCATGTCAATAAACACTGAACACAGCAGTCATGCACTGAACACAGCGTTCATGTCAATAAAGCACTGAACACAGCGGTCAAGCACTGAACGCAGCGGTCATGTCAATAAAGCACTGAACACAGCGGTCAAGCACTGAACACAGTGGTCATGTCAATAAAGCACTGAACGCAGCGGTCATGTCAATAAAGCACTGAACACAGCGGTCAAGCACTGAACACAGTGGTCATGTCAATAAAGCACTGAACGCAGCGGTCATGTCAATAAAGCACTGAACACAGCGGTCAAGCACTGAACACAGTGGTCATGTCAATAAAGCACTGAACACAGCGGTCAAGCACTGAACGCAGCGGTCATGTCAATAAAGCACTGAACACAGCGGTCAAGCACTGAACACAGTGGTCATGTCAATAAAGCACTGAACGCAGCGGTCATGTCAATAAAGCACTGAACACAGCGGTCAAGCACTGAACACAGTGGTCATGTCAATAAAGCACTGAACGCAGCGGTCATGTCAATAAAGCACTGAACACAGCGGTCAAGCACTGAACACAGTGGTCATGTCAATAAAGCACTGAACACAGCAGTCATGTCAATAAAGCACTGAACACAGCGGTCATGTCAATAAAGCACTGAACACAGCGGTCATGTCAATAAACACTGAACACAGCAGTCATGTCAATAAACACTGAACACAGCAGTCATGCACTGAACACAGCGTTCATGTCAATAAAGCACTGAACACAGCGGTCAAGCACTGAACGCAGCGGTCATGTCAATAAAGCACTGAACACAGCGGTCAAGCACTGGACACAGTGGTCATGTCAATAAAGCACTGAACACAGCGGTCATGTCAATAAAGCACTGAACACAGCGGTCATGTCAATAAAGCACTGAACACAGTAGTCATGCACTGAACGCAGCGTTCATGTCAATAAAGCACTGAACACAGCGGTCATGCAACTGAACACAGCGGTCATGTCAATAAAACTTCGAACACAGCGGTCATGTACTGAACACAGCGGTCATGTCAATAAATCACTGAACACAGCAGTCATGCACTGAACACAGCGGTCATGTCAATAAAGCACTGAACACAGCAGTCATGTCAATAAAACTTCGAACACAGCGGTCATGTACTGAACACAGCGGTCATGTCAATAAATCACTGAACACAGCAGTCATGCACTGAACACAGCGGTCATGTCAATAAAGCACTAAACACAGCGGTCATGTCAATAAAGCACTGAACACAGCGGTCATGTCAATAAAACACTGAACACAGCAGTCATGCACTGAACACAGCGGTCATGTCAATAAAGCACTGAACACAGCAATCATGTCAATAAAGCACTAAACACAGCGGTCATGCACTGAACACAGCGGTCATGTCAATAAAACACTGAACACAGCGGTCATGTCAATAAAGCACTGAACACAGCAGTCATGTCAATAAAGCACTGAACACAGCAGTCATGCACTGAACACAGTGGTCATGTCAATAAAGCACTGAACACAGCAGTCATGCACTGAACACAGTGGTCATGTCAATAAAGCACTGAACACAGCAGTCACATTAATAAAGCACTGAACACAGCGGTCATGTCAATAAAGCACCAACACTGCGGTCATGTCAATAAAGCACTGAACACAGCGGTCATGTCAATAAAGCACCAACACAGTGGTCATGTCAATAAAGCTCTCTGAATTTGAATCTGAGCGACAGACAGCAGTACATTGAAACTGACTGACAATATCATGTCATTTTACCTCCAGGAGGATGGTCAGCTGAGCGTTTCTAAAATCATCCCCATAGGAGGAGAGTGTCTTCATCAGAAACCTGAGGGAGAGAGAGACACAGGCCCTTAGCAGAAGACACGCCCCCACAGACCACCTGACACATGCCTGTAAATATCTGTACATACATGTAGAATGAATCTACACTACACTAATCCATGAAGCAATTTAACTTTTAATTTATTATTGTACTTATTCTATTTCATTTAATGCATCTGTAAACGCTCTGGCAACACGCGTGTAAACTTGTCGAGCCAATCAATCAATCAATTTTAGAGGGAGTAAAATATCACCTCGTTTCAGAGAACAATAAAACCCCTCCCTCCATCCATCCTTCTCTCCATCCCTCTACTCACCTCCTCTCCTTCTTCAGGCGGCGTGTCAATCTGTGTACCTGGTGCAGACGGCCCAGTATTCTCTCGTTCACCTGAGAGAGAGAAAATATACATTGAAGTGTGTCAGTCAGTCAGTGTGTCAGTCAATCAGTGTGTCAGTCAGTGTGTCAGTCAGTCCATCTGTCCGTCTCTATCACTCTCACCTGCTCAATCTCTCTGCACCTCTGACTCAGAGTCAGGTACTTCCTCCTCTCTCTCTCTCTCTCCTTCTCTCGCTCCTCCTCCCTCTCTCTCTCCTGCAGAAGCCTCACCCCCTGTCCCTCCCGCTCCCCCAGCCCCTCCTCCAGGCTCCCCTGGACCTCTGTGACTCCGCCCTCATCCACATACTCCACCCCCTCTGTCTCCAGCTCCGCCTCCAGGATGTTGCCACCGAAGAGAGGAGGGAGAGCGAGTCCTGAGAAATCCTCCATTACTGAGAGAGAGAGAGAGAGAGAGAAACCTGTCAAACCAGAAGCACAAGAGCCACACAACACAGAGCTCAGACTGGGCTGCTGCGCTCTGACACAAAATCTACAAAATCAAACCTCCAGTACAAGTGTGGTTCAAATGTCTGACAGTGAAGCCAGCGGTCCCTTATGAACCAACACATGGGATGAAAGCCCAACAGAATGTCCACTGGGAGCTCTGAAACCCCTCCTGCAGGTTCACAGAGCGCAGCCAGCAGCGCCAGCAGGGCCGGGTTGGGCCGGTGCCCCTGACTGCACTCCATACAGAGTGGGTGCTGAACTACTGCACACAGCCTGCAGACACACCACCACGCAGCCCTGCCCACCGGCAAACAAAACAAAAAATAATACTTTACTTATTAGTTATATTTCAAAAACACACACACATATATATATATATATATATATATATATATATATATATATATATATATATATATACACTCACCTAAAGGATTATTAGGAACACCTGTTCAATTTCTCATTAATGCAATTATCTAACCAACCAATCACGTGGCAGTTGCTTCAATGCATTTAGGGGTGTGGTCCTGGTCAAGACAATCTCCTGAACTCCAAACTGAATGTCTGAATGGGAAAGAAAGGTGATTTAAGCAATTTTGAGCGTGGCATGGTTGTTGGTGCCAGACGGGCCGGTCTGAGTATTTCACAATCTGCTCAGTTACTGGGATTTTCACGCACAACCATTTCTAGGGTTTACAAAGAATGGTGTGAAAAGGGAAAAACATCCAGTATGCGGCAGTCCTGTGGGCGAAAATGCCTTGTTGATGCTAGAGGTCAGAGGAGAATGGGCCGACTGATTCAAGCTGATAGAAGAGCAACTTTGACTGAAATAACCACTCGTTACAACCGAGGTATGCAGCAAAGCATTTGTGAAGCCACAACACGTACAACCTTGAGGCGGATGGGCTACAACAGCAGAAGACCCCACCGGGTACCACTCATCTCCACTACAAATAGGAAAAAGAGGCTACAATTTGCACAAGCTCACCAAAATTGGACAGTTGAAGACTGGAAAAATGTTGCCTGGTCTGATGTGTCTCGATTTCTGTTGAGACATTCAGATGGTAGAGTCAGAATTTGGCGTAAACAGAATGAGAACATGGATCCATCATGCCTTGTTACCACTGTGCAGGCTGGTGGTGGTGGTGTAATGGTGTGGGGGATGTTTTCTTGGCACACTTTAGGCCCCTTAGTGCCAATTGGGCATCGTTTAAATGCCACGGCCTACCTGAGCATTGTTTCTGACCATGTCCATCCCTTTATGACCACCATGTACCCATCCTCTGATGGCTACTTCCAGCAGGATAATGCACCATGTCACAAAGGTCGAATCATTTCAAATTGGTTTCTTGAACATGACAATGAGTTCACTGTACTAAACTGGCCCCCACAGTCACCAGATCTCAACCCAATAGAGCATCTTTGGGATGTGGTGGAACGGGAGCTTCGTGCCCTGGATGTGCATCCCACAAATCTCCATCAACTGCAAGATGCTATCCTATCAATATGGGCCAACATTTCTAAAGAATGCTTTCAGCACCTTGTTGAATCAATGCCACATAGAATTAAGGCAGTTCTGAAGGCGAAAGGGGGTCAAACACAGTATTAGTATGGTGTTCCTAATAATCCTTTAGGTGAGTGTATATATATATACACACTACCTGTCAAAACTTTTGTACACCCCCATATTTCCAATTTTATTGAAATGTATTTATTTATAAATTTATAAATTTATTGAATTTGTATTCCTACTCAGACCAAGTATCCCCCCATCCCCCCCATTTCAGAATGCGGAGGGGGGGCGGGGGTATAAAAAACACATTTTTCACATCAGAGACTGCTTCACATCATTAGGAAGCTGGGAGTCTCAGTTTTCATGGGATACCAAACACTTGGCAAACAACACAGCAGTGCAGAGTGCCCATGGGATTAAAGAGAAGCACACGGATTTGGTGCTTTTTAAGGGTCCAGAGGGGTTTGTCTGCTTAAGGGGTTACAGTTTGTTAAACAAAAAGATTCCATAATTTCTTTTTTATCTCTGAGTGTTTATTGAGAAATTAAACTGCGTACATTTCAACACAAACTGGAAACATGGAGGTGTTCTAAAACTTTTGACCGGTTGTCTGTGTGTAAATATTTTACTCTATTTATGTATTTATTTGTTATTTCTCCATCTACTGTTCCATTAGCATTCTTTATTACAATAATCAGCAAGTTTTATTTTCACTGTTTACAATTTTTATTGTTAATGCGTATGTATCAGCTTTGGCAAAACTATTAATATCATACCAATAAAGCACATTTGAATTTGAATTAGAAAGAGAGAGAATAACCTGACAGTTCAGAACATTAACACTGACTGACTGGACACTACAGCACATTAAAACTGACTGGACACTACAGTACATAAACCCTGACTGACTGGACACTACAGCACATTAACACTGACTGACTGGACACTACAGCACATTAACACTGATTGACGGACTGGACACTACAGCACATTAACACTGACTGACTGACTGGACACAACAGCACATTAACACTGACTGTCTGACTGGACACTACAGTACATTAACACTGACTGACTGGACACTACAGCACATTAACACTGACTGACTGGACACTACAGCACATTAACACTGACTGACTGGACACTACAGCACATTAACACTAACTGACTGGACACTACAGCACATTAACACTGACTGACTGACTGGACACTACAGCACATTAACACTGACTGACTGGACACTGCAGCACATTAACACTGACTGACTGACTGGACAATACAGCACATTAACACTGACTGACTGACTGGACACTACAGCACATTAACACTGACTGACTGGACACTGCAGCACATTAACACTGACTGACTGACTGGACAATACAGCACATTAACACTGACTGACTGACTGGACACTACAGCACATAAACACTGACTGACTGGACACTACAGCACATTACCCCCGATTGACTGGACACCACAGTACATTAACACTGACTGACTGACTGGACACTACAGTACATTAACACTGACTGACTGGACACTACAGCACATTAACACTGACTGACTGGACACTACAGCACATTAACACTGACTGACTGACTAGACACTACAGCTCATTAACACTGAATGACTGACTGGACAATACAGCACATTAACACTGACTGACTGACTGGACACTACAGCACATATAACAATATATTATTCATCATATCATCTTACCGTAGAGACTAACTTTCGTAACCAACAAAGAGTGCCGGGCGTCATAAACCTCGCATCCCGGTATCAAATATAATTAAATGAAGATTTCCGCGACTATTAATATGGTCGTTGTTGTCTCATTGACACGCTGAGCGCTCGGCTGCAGCCACACAGCATCCAAAGATTGGCGCTGGAATGTGACGTCATCAGTGACTCCCTGGCTTCTACCGTAAAGCATGTAAATGTTTCGACTCCCATGTTTTCGGTCAGATGGTTTCCATCACTGACAGAATACACCTGTCTGCACGTCAGTGTCTGTCATATCTGAGTGGGTGCGTCTGGTTTTTATGGAGTATGCAGGCTAACTACAGTGGTATATTTTCAATGGTGGCATCAGTAGCATAATTGAGGTTAGGAGGAGTATGCATTACCGTGGCAGTTTGTATATATGGAAGCATTTTGTTGCCAAAAATTCAAGATATAATACATGTTGAAATAAATAAATAAATAAATAAATGGACATTCATTTATTTCAACATGTATTTATTTATTAAGTAATATGTATGTATTTAAACTATTTATTTCAACAAGTATTTATTTTTTCATCATTTGTGTATTTCAACATGTATTTATTTCTTTATTCATTTATGTATTTCAATATGTATTCATTTCCCGTTTGCCGTTTTTCCAGGTCGATACTATGGGCTCAAATTAGCGCCATAAGTATCGCATTCAAAAAAAAAAAATTGTAAACAAAAAAAAAAAACTTGAGAAAACATTGATATTGAGATCAAAAACAAAAAAATCGAAATCAAAATGTATAGAATTGTAAACAATGTAAAAAATGTATCAAAAGCAAAAAAAAAAAAGTGAAACCGAGAGCAGCCCTGTGTCTGTTGCGATGCTGCGATCTTTGCTTTAGCGCCGGTTTCTCTGTTTTGTCGTGAGGGCGGGATTTACAGAGAGGCGTGGATGCTGGGTCTCCATTGGTCCAGCAGGTTTGAGTGACGGTTCTTCTAACCCAATCAGTGAGCAGGTGGGCTGGTGTGACAGTCACCGCTGACTGACCCATAGACTGAGAGGAGCAGCGACATGGGAATTTAATTATAAACAAAGCATGCTTTTAATCAAAGTTGTGGACAATCGCTTTCTACATATTACGTGTGTTTATTTCATACAGTCTTTATTCGCATCTTTATCAATGGCACCAGTAATTTTGTAGGTGACTGTGCATATACACTCACCTAAAGGATTATTAGGAATACCATACTAATACTGTGTTTGACCCCCTTTCGCCTTCAGAACTGCCTTAATTCTACGTGGCATTGATTCAACAAGGTGCTGAAAGCATTCTTTAGAAATGTTGGCCCATATTGATAGGATAGCATCTTGCAGTTGATGGATATTTGTGGGATGCACATCCAGGGCACGAAGCTCCCGTTCCACCACATCCCAAAGATGCTTTATTGGGTTGAGATCTGGTGACTGTGGGGGCCAGTTTAGTACAGTGAACTCATTGTCATGTTCAAGAAACCAATTTGAAATGATTCGACCTTTGTGACATGGTGCATTATCCTGCTGGAAGTAGCCATCAGAGGATGGGTACATGGTGGTCATAAAGGGATGGACATGGTCAGAAACAAAGCTCAGGTAGGCCGTGGCATTTAAACGATGCCCAGTTGGCACTAAGGGGCCTAAAGTGTGCCAAGAAAACATCCCCCACACCATTACACCACCACCACCAGCCTGCACAGTGGTAACAAGGCATGATGGATCCATGTTCTCATTCTGTTTACGCCAAATTCTGACTCTACCATCTGAATGTCTCAACAGAAATCGAGACTCATCAGACCAGGCAACATTTTTCCAGTCTTCAACTGTCCAATTTTGGTGAGCTTGTGCAAATTGTAGCCTCTTTTTCCTATTTGTAGTGGAGATGAGTGGTACCCGGTGGGGTCTTCTGCTGTTGTAGCCCATCCGCCTCAAGGTTGTACGTGTTGTGGCTTCACAAATGCTTTGCTGCATACCTCGGTTGTAACGAGTGGTTATTTCAGTCAAAGTTGCTCTTCTATCAGCTTGAATCAGTCGGCCCATTCTCCTCTGACCTCTAGCATCAACAAGGCATTTTCGCCCACAGGACTGCCGCATACTGGATGTTTTTCCCTTTTCACACCATTCTTTGTAAACCCTAGAAATGGTTGTGCGTGAAAATCCCAGTAACTGAGCAGATTGTGAAATACTCAGACCGGCCCGTCTGGCACCAACAACCATGCCACGCTCAAAATTGCTTAAATCACCTTTCTTTCCCATTCAGACATTCAGTTTGGAGTTCAGGAGATTGTCTTGACCAGGACCACACCCCTAAATGCATTGAAGCAACTGCCATGTGATTGGTTGGTTAGATAATTGCATTAATGAGAAATTGAACAGGTGTTCCTAATAATCCTTTAGGTGAGTGTATATATGCACAGTCACCTACAAAATATATATATATATATATATATATATATATATATATATATATATATATATATGTGTGTGTGTGTGTGTGTGTGTATGTGTGCATGTATGTATGTATGTATGTGTGTGTGTGTGCGTTTCTTACCTAAACATAAACTGGGACATCACATGCTCTTAATGAATACGATGCCCCTCCACTTGCCTCTTGCTAAATGACGTGATCTCCATCAGTCTGGCGCTGTGTTATCTGAGCAGCTGAATTGAAGTGCTCTGCAGGTTACATTAATATGAACATGATATTAAACATGTTACTGTGCACGTAGCAGGTGGATCCTGTGTTTTAAGAACATAAGACAGTGTCCAGTCGAGAGGAGGCCATTCGCCCCATCGTGCTCGTTTGCTGTCCATTAATAACTAAGTGATCAAGGATCCTATCCAGTCTGTTTTTGAATGTTCCCAAATTGTCTCTTCAGCCACATCGCTGGGGAGTTTGTTCAGATTGTGACGCCTCTCTGTGTGAAGAAGTGTCTCCTGTTTTCTGTCTTGAATGCCTTGAAGCCCAATTTCCATTTATCCCTGCTGCTCTGGAAAAGCTCCTCTGGGTTGATGTGGTCGATGCCCTTCATGATGTTGAAGACTTGTGTGTCAGTGCTGTATGTTGGGCTCGATGGCGGTGATCAGTGATTGCGCAGCTCTTGACTGCAGGTCTGCGCAGACAGGGGCTTTAATGAGTCGCTGAACCGGCGCTGCTGCCGAAACCGAGACAGTCGATACCATGCAGACCAGCCCACCTGCTCACTGATTGGGTTAGAAGAACCGTCACTCAAACCTGCTGGACCAATGGAGACCCAGCATCCACGCCTCCCTGTAAATCCCGCCCTCACGACAAAACGGCGCCAAAACTCGTAACGAAAATAAATAAATCGAAAACAGAGAAACCGGCGCGAAAGCAAAGATCGCAGCATCGCAACAGACACAGGGCTGCTCTCGGTTTCACTTTTTTTTTTTTTGCTTTTGATAATTTTTTTTGTTGTTGTTTACAATTCTATACATTTTGCTTTCGATTTTTTTATTTTGGATCTCGACATCAATTTTTTCTCAAGTTTTTTAAATTTTGTTTACTATATATATATATATATATATATATATATATATATATATATATATATATATATATATATATATATATATATAATGCGGTACTTATGGCGCTAATTTGAGTCCATAGATGCGTCCTGTTTCTCTCACTCACAGACCCCGCTCACTCAGCGCATGCGCGGGGTCACAGCTACTCAAGCCCCTGTAAAACACTCATAAGGATGGAGCCAATTTGTAATTTTGTATGTGTTTATGTGCGAAATAAAGTTGCATTTACTTTTTCAGTGTAATGTATTTTAATCGTCTGTGTAAGTTTAACTATTTTTAAAAGTGTACTTTTATTGCAGTGAATATCACTGAGCATCTGGTCCAGTCTCTGTATCTACGTTTATCTTTGCATTTGTGGTATTTATTGTCATTGGTGGTTAATGATGGTATTGTTTTAATTTGGTATTTACTGTCAGTGTAATAAATACATAGACAGGAAATATACAGAGGAGAAACCTTATTTATTATGCCCCCCATGCCAGAAACCGCAATGTCAATATTTGAAAGTTTGGCGCTCTGAAGTGTCCGATGCCTGTTGTGGGGAACAGCGTAGTGTTCAGTTACAGAAAGTTCAAGAAAGTGTCATTATATAGGCCTACTATGTACATATGTGTACTTAAATATGACAATGAAATGTGAATAAAATAGTAATACGTTTTAATGACAAATGTACTGAGTCTTCATGCTGTCTGGTGAGTGTACGGTACTGAAGCTGTTTGGCTGATATCTTAATAAATAAATATATGGAAGCTCTGACCCAGTATACAGGGTGTCTAACCTGGCAGAGACCCCTGACTGACTGACCCTCAAACAGGCCTCAAACATGGAGTGAGTCTGAACTCAAACATGGATAATTCACCCTATAATAGCAGGTATGAAATAGTATGTAAGTAAATGGATGCTTATTATTGTAGCGCTCTAAGGGGGGAGGGGGAGAGAGGGGAGAAGTGTCCGGGCGGAGGAGTCTTGGGAGCGGCAGGAGGAAGTGCGCTAGTCGGCACGGGAGAAGAGTGTTGAATGGAGGAAAGGAGGGAAACTCTTGTTCGTTTTACTGTGTACTTTTCCAATGAGTTCGGCTATACTGAGGACAGCTGTTTGTCTCTTTTGACTGTATAAGGCTGTGTGCTCGAGCCGAGAAAAGGGGCACACATAAACCGTTTATTTGTGACTTTATTTGATGTGCAAACTCCTTTTGTCTTTATTATTTACTTTACTTTTCTGCAACTGTGATCGACCGGAAGTCATCACATTATTATTGATCATACAATGTAAATAACCACAAGACTAATTCAGCTGTTTATAACCCCATTATACTACAGTATATAATACCAAAAACTGACTTTGCCTCGATGCAGTTTGATCTCAACACATACTGTGTAAATCTAATCTCAGTACACAACAACACAACAGCTCATCATGTGTATTTTTAATCACAGGCCACCACACTACACTTTACTGTGTTAACAGCACAGTTGTACAGGCTGGGCATATACTATTATGAATACAGCAGGACAGTTGCTGATTTACGATAATACAGTGTTTCGTGTCTAGCTGCCATTTTGGTTCCTAGAACTAAACTCTCCAATCCCACCCAGAGCTGGATCCAAAATGGTGTCTCACAAAACCTCAGTTTCCGCCCTGCGATTCAGAACTACAAGCCGCTCCTCCGAAACTACACTTCCCAGAAGCCCCCGGGAGTGGTGGATGATTGGACCGGTGAACGGATCGAGTCGAACATGGCTGGAAGTGAGTCCTTTGCGGTTCAAGTTTAAACATTTTAAATACGTTTTCCATTGTATAATACATTGCACAGCAGCGCAGATATATTATGTTTGTGTTATTCTTGTTGTTAGTAGTTAAATGAGTTTTGTCTGTAAACATCACCCCGTTAAACGGCTTGTGGTTAGAGGTGACCTTGGCGGCACCTGGCGCCGAGCTGGCCGGCTCTGGGACGTACTAGCCCGTCCTGGGTGTCAACTGTAGGTCGAGGCTCCGGAGGGAAAGTGTAGGCCTCTATCTTCTCCTGGCGTCCTGTAATCCAGTGCGGGCCTCTCTCTCTCTCTCTCTCTCTCTCTCTCAGGAGTGGGCTCGTTTCTGAAGAACGCGTGGAATAAGGAGCCGGTGGTGCTGGTGTCCTGTGGGATTGGAGCACTCGGTGGGTCCCTTGTTTGTGCTGTCCCCCTGCCGTACTGCGTGTTTGTGTCACGGCTCTGTCCCCCTGCCGTACTGCGTGTTTGTGTCACGGCTCTGTCCCCCTTCTGTACTGCGTGTTTGTGTCACGGCTCTGTCCCCCTTCTGTACTGCGTGTTTGTCCCTCTGCTGTACTGCGTGTTTGTGTCACGGCCCTGTCCCCCTGCTGTACTGCGTGTTTGTGTCACGGCTCTGTCCCCCTGCCGTACTGCGTGTTTGTCCCTCTGCTGTACTGCATGTTTGTGTCATGGCCCTGTCCCCCTGCTGTACTGCATCTCTATTCTAGTAGAAGTCCTTGATTTTCTGATGTCTGACTGACTGACACACTTACTTACATACTGACTGACTGTCTGATTGACACACTGATCTCTCTCTGTCTCTAGCGGTGCTGTTGCCCTTGCTCAGCCCCTACACAAGGTACACTGGGATGATGAACGCCGCCATCCCCTACAACTACCCAGGTACTGACCAGTAACCCACACTGATCAATCAGTACTGCTCTGCCCTCTTCCACACTGATCGACACCTCGTTTTAACCCGGTCCAGCACAGGGGTCTGCTGCACGATACGTTTAATAGCCAGTTCTGTATTTTGTCATTGAATACCATTCTACTAGATGATACTCTGGAATCTCCGCAGCGTGTTTGTTTTGGGGCGGGGCGTTGCTCCAAAACTCTTTTTATACACCAGTTCACATGGTTTATTGTGTAAAGGTAATTTTATTAGTTTTCTCATGTTTATGTATTTGTGCTCTTTTGAAAAAACTTTAAGTGTTACAGATGTGTGCTTTTGGTGATGTTCAGGGAGGTTCCTGCCAGAAACCCAACACATTGAGAGTGTCCAGCTTAACCGCGATCACACTGGAGCTGCAGGAGTCTATGTGGACTCCTCACTTTCCAAACAATGTGGGGAAGCAATGAAAAAAGGCAAAAATCCTGCAGGAGAAAGGACTGCATCGGACTGTAATACAATGTGCCGTGACAAAATACATTCATTTTTTGTTATTAATACACGCAAACATTAAATATTCATCCTGGATTTAAATTAAATGTCCCGATGTCTTGTACATCCTCTCAGAATTATTTAAATGTAACGTTTTTTTGCTTCCCCCTGTTTACACTGTCTTAAAACTATTAAAATGTTTAAAACAGGCTAAATTTTATGTGATCAATCGCATGAAGAATCGTATATTTTAATTATATTTGTAATCCCTCGTTATCGCTATAATTATATGTTAATGGTAATCCAACTATAGACGCTTTACTGACTGCAGAAATACAAACCTTACAACCTCACACAACTGAGCGATTCATACAACTGCTCCATTCAATACGGTGTCAAAGGTGTTTTTAAAGGAATCCCGTTCACAATAAAAACTGATGCCCCGTGATGTTATTGATGTGACTCTTTTATTTTGCACATTGATAAAGCTGCAGGTATGCTGAGAAAACATGCTGACACTGAATTTGTAGGAAAACTGTTTGAGTAAGTTATGGATCCCAGAGTGTTGTAGCTGTATTTATATTTATGAGTTTTGCTTAAGAAACTGGCTGTGACTGTCATACTGTATATTTCATGATATAGACATGTAGTGGCTACACGGGACAGATTTAAACCCAGCAAACTGTATTCAATAATGCAACGCAGCTCATTCTCCCACAGATAAATAATAAGGGAGAATATCTAGGATACTTAAATTAAGCTATTTTGTTAATGTTAATCAGATCATGATACAGGGAGAAGTAACACGGTTATTTACGATGCGCTGGTAAGCAAAATAAACTAGATGACATTTTAAGTGATGTAATTTGTTTTCTATATTGTTTCAATGTGTCCCGGTTTCTACGTTTTAATATCTGGTATAACCTATACTATGTGTGTTAGATATTGACCAAAGTTTATTGCACTTTAATGTTAGCGGTATTTCAGCCTCTAGTTTAAAATACTAAATCACAGAGTGCCGAGCTTCCCAGATGCGTTTTGACCTTTCGTGCCTCAGTCACTTCTTAGGGCAGCTGGACCTCGGGACAATGAGTAGAAACGCTACTGGGCATAGTTTAGGTGCACAGATACGGCACGGCCACGCTGAGGTGCAGCTGAACAGGGCCAGTGGAAATGGGGTATGAGCAACTGAGGGAACTGAACCTTTTCACCCTGGAACAGACGAGACTACGTGGGGACTTGATCCAAGTCTTCAAAATCATAAAAGGCATCAAGACAGAAAACAGGAGACGCTTCTTCACACAGAGAGTCTCACAGTCTGAACAAACTCCCCAGCGATGTGGCTGAAGAGACAATTTGGGAACATTCAAAAACGGACTGGATAGGATCCTTGGATCACTTAGTTATTAATGGACACCAAACGACCACGATGGGGTGAATGGCCTCCTCTCGACTGGACACTATGTTCTTATGAGAGGGGGCATAGTGAGAGGGGGAGGGGCGTAGTGAGAGGGTTGGAGCGTTTCTGGTGTGTGAAGCCAGTTGCACAACGCGAGTGTAGCGTAAGGTACACTTACAAATTTCAATTAAAGAAGTGAATTTATAGTATCGCCTTATCACGAATCCTGGAATCTTGTAGAACTCAATTTCTGTAATAATTGGACGCAGACACCAATTCCAAAGATATAAATTGTCAAATTTATTCAAAAACAAAGACTAAATGTAGCGCTACACTAATTATACAAAAGTGAAAAACTAATTAAAATTCAACTCTAGATCAACAAATCAAAGACAAATCACTTCCGTGACCAAATCAAAGACCATGGGATCGCATATGATAACACACAAATCGTTAAACAAAAAAGGTTATAAACACATTACTGGTTAGTAAGACGAAGGTGAGTCTCTCATTAGTATTGTTAGTCAGACATTAAATAACTACGCAGGTTAATATTTATGTCAGGTAACTTCTCGTTATATATATATCAGTCTCATTCACGTTTAGGTGCCGAGAAAGATCCTATCATTACTTGTTACCACAATTTCCCTTAACTGATTATTATTCAATGATTAAGGATAGGCAGGGCCACCAATAATCTAACGTCTATTAACTTGTGTCAATTTCAGACTAAACAGTTAAACAGGAATGAGAAGATATTTCTCGGCGTTGACAGATTTTATTTCTAAAATTATCAACGAAACAGTTTAATGCAACACACATTTATATTTAAGAAAACTAAATGATATTACACATTCTAGAGTTATGAATCACAGATTAACATTTCTAATTAAATTTTTCAAATGTCATGAATCACAAACTCCAAACTGTTAAACTTATCTGAACTTCATCGCAGAGAGGCCTCTCTGTCTTCGGGCTCAGATAACGGCACACGGCACGAGGTCCGTGTGGTTGGAACAAAGGCAGTCCGGTTCGGCTTTGTCCAAGAACTTCCACTCAGTCGATGCACCTGGAAGTTGGGGTTTCGCGAATGTAGAGTCTTTTCCAAACAGATTTTCCACTGGTTTGAAGGCTCCAAGGTTGTGCACAAAATCTTCTTTGTAAGCAGGGTTTCCACCATAGTTACTTGAAGATGAAGTCTTTGAGGAAAGCAGGGCCCTGTTCGTTCCAAGGGTCCAGTTTCTTAAGACTCAAATAACTATTTAAATGACTGAACACTTTCGTATACAGTCGACTTAGTCAATTGTCCAGCTGTAAAACTCCACTGATCAGGTGGGCACAGGCGGGCAGCGCAGTCTGTAAAGTTCTTTATTTAATAAAATCCTTTAAAAGAATTCTTCGGACGGCTCAATCTCCTTCTCCCAGTTTAACTCTTCTGTTGCCGGCAAAGACTTGGCTGGTTTCTGGCTCCGGTTCGGGCTACAGAGCTACAGGTTGAGCTGTGGCAGCGAGTTACTGGTTCAGGAGAGAGAGAGAGAGAGAGAGAGAGAGAGAGAGAGAGAGAGAGAGAGAGAGAGAGAGAGAGAGAGAGAGAGAGAGAGAGAGAGAGAGAGAGAGAGAGAGAGAGAGAGAGAGAGAGAGAGAGAGAGAGAGAGAGAGAGAGAGAGAGAGAGAGAGAGAGAGAGAGAGAGAGAGAGAGAGACTGCGCTGTTCTTTATACGTCTGTCCGATCAATAGGTGATTGGTTCTTGATTTGTTTAGATTGGATTTCGGTTTCAGCCCCCAGTGTCCTATTGGAGGGGGGCTTGATTTATGACTGATGTCAATCCATGCCATCTTTTGGAAATGCCGGTTGGCCCGGGTTCGTAGCTCTATGTCGGGATTTCGGCTTTCGTCCACTTCAAAGAGTTTTTTATTACCTACAGGCCCCTTTCTCCAGACATCTCATAGCAGGATTCCAAACTATTTGGCCTTTTCTCGGTGCCATCCTCCCCAAAACTGTCACTTTGATGTAAACCAGTTCCAAGCTGATGAGTTTAGGAAATCTGATAACTTTGGGGGGGAGAGAGGTCTTCTTTATATCAGTGCTTCAGCTCAGAGCTAAAATGCTCTTATCAAAATACACCCAACATAACGCTACACGAGTGACTTCGAACAGCAGAGAAGTGTCTGCATGTGAAGCTAATGGCTTTGATTTGATTAATGACACCGAACCCTGTCCCCTTTGTCCCTCAGTTCCTCTCAGAGATGATGGGCGACTCCCAGACGTCCCCAGTCACCCTTGCGACCCCCAGGGGCCCTCGCTCGATTGGATGAAGAAGATGTAGAGCCCTCCCCCCAATTCCTGTGCTTCCTGTACAGACCACGCCCCTCTGTCGCTGTGATTGGCTGCTGCTGTCGCTCATTAAAGATGTATTATTGAATTCACAGTCTGTTACTGGCTGTTCATTGGTAGTGTGTGTGTGTGTGTCTGTCTGTCTGTCTGTCTGTCTCTGTCTCTGCCTGTGTGTGTGTTGGTCTCTGTCTCTGTGTCCCTCTCAGTGTGTCTCTCTCTGTGACGGAGAGATTCACCTTCATACTCTCTCTGTGTCATTAATTGGCTCTGAGGCACGTCAGTAGCTTATTAGTGCGAATTGATCTCCTTAGGCCTCGTTAGCACACCCTGATGTTGACGTGACATCGGAGAGAGTGTGTGTGTGTCAGATTCTGTGTATGTCGTGTGTGTCGGAGTGTGTCTCTGTATTTCTGTGTCTATCTGTGTGTCAGTGTGCCTGTATTTCTGTGTGTTGTAGGTGTGTTTCTCTGTTGTGTCTATCTGTGTGTGTGTGTGTGTGTGTGTCTCGTCTATCTGAGCTGAAAATAATCAGATGAAATGACGCTCCAATTTGTCAAAAGTTGAAACTTTATTTACAAACCCTGGGGATTGACACCCACTTATTATTTTAACATTGTGTAACTAGAGCTTAATTCTGCAGGTAACACACTGGCGAGAGGGGGAAGGGAGAGAAGGTGTGGAGGAAGCCTTATATAGAGACTGTTGGTTAAACTCAGAGGGAGAGAAAAAGTTAGAAAAATAGTGCAACAGCCTGAAAGAGAGAAAGATATTGCCTTCTGGAGAGAGCGAGGGAGATGACGCCTGGATGGATATATAGACAACTAGAGAGACATCCTCTTGTCCCCACTCTCCCTCTTTCTCTCTCTCTCTCTCTCAGCACTGGTACTGTCAGTCTGCCCCTTTGTTGCCGCGCGAGAGTAATACTGTAGAAAGAACACATTGTCATACAGTTCAAGGAAGACAATAAAGATTTTGATTATATTATAATTACAATTATTATTTTATTATATAGTGTGAAATGCATATCGTACCATTTTACACGTCTGTGTTAGAGTACTGTACTGTGTGTCTGTACTGTGTGTGTGTGTCTGTACTGTACTGTACTGTGTGTGTGTGTACTGTACTGTGTGTCTGTACTATGTTTGTTTGCTGGACTGCACCATAGTATAATACTATAGCAGTTACACACAGGAGGGCAGGTCAGGGGTCGTCAGTGGCAGGGGTCGAAGGGGTACTTGGTGACACCACCGTGCAGCTCGACGGCAGACTCAGTCCAGGCGATGACGTCCCCCGTCATGTGACTGGTGCAGGAGGCCAGGCTGTACACCTCGTGGGCAGACAGGGCGCGCGACCACAGCTGCACTCCGGCCAGTTCCCCCACAAACGCCTGCGTCGCGTCGAAGCGGCCCCCTAGCGTGTCCTGAGAGGGGGTCCACATGGGTTAATACAGTACCTTAACACAGACTGACTGACTGACTGACTGACTGGTTGCTTGCTTCAGAGGTCAGAGGTCGTACCTGCTCCTGGCCCAGGATGAAGACGCCCCCTGGCTTGATGGGATGCCAACTGGCCAGGTTCTCCCCGGCGCCCCTCTTCACGCCATCCTGGAACGCCTCCCACTGGCCGTCCCGAGTGGACCAGGACACACACACATGGTGCCACTTACTGTCCGACAGCGAGAGAGGGAGGGTGACCGCCTGGGGGAGAGCGGGAAAGAGATGGGGTTAATGCAGTAAGTACAACATACAATTCAATACAATACAACGTAAAATCTTGAGCTCTGAATGGATGAAGATATTTAGTTCATACAGTGGTTACTAAAGGAGGAAAGAAAGATACAGTACAGTAGACAGTACACACACACAGTACAGATTCACACAGTACACACTACAGTACAGACACAGTACAGTACACATACACAACACACACACAGTACAGACACACACATACAGTACAGACACACACACACAGTACAGACACACTCTCTCTCCCACCTTGTCGTTCACCAGAAGCTCCATGGGGTTGTTGCCCCACTCGATGAGCACGATCTCGTTGGCCTGCCCCGGGACGGAGTAGGAGAAGGGTGTCCCCAGGCCCGGCCCGGCGCCACCCTTCAGCCATAGGCACAGCGTCAGCGCGAAGATCTCCTCCAGCAGCGTGCGCTTCACTCGGCCGTACATGTAGTTGGTGCGCATGGGGAAGCCCACCTGGAAACCATCGGGAGAGTTGGCCGGCTTCTTCAGGGAGCTGCTGCCGTTGGGGACTGGGCAGTGAGAGAGAGGGAGAAGGGGAAGGAAAGGAATTTAATTGAATTGAGAGAAGGAGAGAGAGAGCTGGTCAGTCCAGTTCAGTCCAGTAGAAGAGAATCCAGTGCTGTAAAGTGTAGTCCACTCCAGTCCAGTACAATCTAGTCCAGTCTGGTGTAATGCAGTCTGTTGTCCGATAGCAGACTTGTAGTTGCGTCCGAGTCACCATAGTCCGAGTCCATCCGAGTTTTGGAGACTCAAATCTTAATTAAATTAATGAACAACACTAACGATCCAGAGAAAGTCCAGATTACAAAGATTAAAGTTTAGTTGGTCTGTGTTTCCATTTATCTTTTTTGTTTATTTATGTTTCTTACCATTATCAACATGAAATAAAATTAAAATCTAAACAAAAATGTCCACTGTCAATTGTCCCGATGATATACACTGCTCAAACAAATTAAGGGAACACAATCATCACAGTATAACACCAAGTCAATTCAACTTCAGGGATATCAATCTGTCCAGTTAGGAAGCCTAAGCGATTGTGAATCAATGTCACCTGTTTTGGTACAAATGAAAGTGACAACAGGTGCAATGGAGGGGCAACAGCAAGACAACCCCCAAAAATGGAAGTTTGCAGGTGGCCACAGACAATTGCTCTCTCCTTATCCTTCCTGACTGATTGTTCTATAGTTTTGAGTTTTGCTAGTGTCCTTGTCACTGGTAGCATTCTCGGCGTTGACAGATTTTATTTCTAAAATTATCAACAAAACAGTTTAATGCAACACACATTTATATTTAAGAAAACTAAATGATATTACACATTCTAGAGTTATGAATCACAGATTAACATTTCTAATTAAATTTTTCAAATGTCATGAATCACAAACTCCAAACTGTTAAACTTATCTGAACTTCATCGCAGAGAGGCCTCTCTGTCTTCGGGCTCAGATAACGGCACACGGCACGAGGTCCGTGTGGTTGGAACAAAGGCAGTCCGGTTCGGCTTTGTCCAAGAACTTCCACTCAGTCGATGCACCTGGAAGTTGGGGTTTCGCGAATGTAGAGTCTTTTCCAAACAGATTTTCCACTGGTTTGAAGGCTCCAAGGTTGTGCACAAAATCTTCTTTGTAAGCAGGGTTTCCACCATAGTTACTTGAAGATGAAGTCTTTGAGGAAAGCAGGGCCCTGTTCGTTCCAAGGGTCCAGTTTCTTAAGACTCAAATAACTATTTAAATGACTGAACACTTTCGTATACAGTCGACTTAGTCAATTGTCCAGCTGTAAAACTCCACTGATCAGGTGGGCACAGGCGGGCAGCGCAGTCTGTAAAGTTCTTTATTTAATAAAATCCTTTAAAAGAATTCTTCGGACGGCTCAATCTCCTTCTCCCAGTTTAACTCTTCTGTTGCCGGCAAAGACTTGGCTGGTTTCTGGCTCCGGTTCGGGCTACAGAGCTACAGGTTGAGCTGTGGCAGCGAGTTACTGGTTCAGGAGAGAGAGAGAGAGAGAGAGAGAGAGAGAGAGAGAGAGAGAGAGAGAGAGAGAGAGAGAGAGAGAGAGAGAGAGAGAGAGAGAGAGAGAGAGAGAGAGAGAGAGAGAGAGAGAGAGAGAGAGAGAGAGAGAGAGAGAGAGAGAGAGAGAGAGAGAGAGAGAGAGAGAGAGAGAGACTGCGCTGTTCTTTATACGTCTGTCCGATCAATAGGTGATTGGTTCTTGATTTTTTTAGATTGGATTTCGGTTTCAGCCCCCAGTGTCCTATTGGAGGGGGGCTTGATTTATGACTGATGTCAATCCATGCCATCTTTTGGAAATGCCGGTTGGCCCGGGTTCGTAGCTCTATGTCGGGATTTCGGCTTTCGTCCACTTCAAAGAGTTTTTTATTACCTACAGGCCCCTTTCTCCAGACATCTCATAGCAGGATTCCAAACTATTTGGCCTTTTCTCGGTGCCATCCTCCCCAAAACTGTCATTTTGATGTAAACCAGTTCCAAGCTGATGAGTTTAGGAAATCTGATAACTTTGGGGGGGAGAGAGGTCTTCTTTATATCAGTGCTTCAGCTCAGAGCTAAAATGCTCTTATCAAAATACACCCAACATAACGCTACACGAGTGACTTCGAACAGCAGAGAAGTGTCTGCATGTGAAGCTAATGGCTTTGATTTGATTAATGACACCGAACCCTGTCCCCTTTGTCCCTCAGTTCCTCTCAGAGATGATGGGCGACTCCCAGACGTCCCCAGTCACCCTTGCGACCCCCAGGGGCCCTCGCTCGATTGGATGAAGAAGATGTAGAGCCCTCCCCCCAATTCCTGTGCTTCCTGTACAGACCACGCCCCTCTGTCGCTGTAATTGGCTGCTGCTGTCGCTCATTAAAGATGTATTATTGAATTCACAGTCTGTTACTGGCTGTTCATTGGTAGTGTGTGTGTGTGTGTCTGTCTGTCTGTCTGTCTGTCTCTGTCTCTGCCTGTGTGTGTGTTGGTCTCTGTCTCTGTGTCCCTCTCAGTGTGTCTCTCTCTGTGACGGAGAGATTCACCTTCATACTCTCTCTGTGTCATTAATTGACTCTGAGGCACGTCAGTAGCTTATTAGTGCGAATTGATCTCCTTAGGCCTCGTTAGCACACCCTGATGTTGACGTGACATCGGAGAGAGTGTGTGTGTGTCAGATTCTGTGTATGTCGTGTGTGTCGGAGTGTGTCTCTGTATTTCTGTGTCTATCTGTGTGTCAGTGTGCCTGTATTTCTGTGTGTTGTAGGTGTGTTTCTCTGTTGTGTCTATCTGTGTGTGTGTGTGTGTGTGTGTCTCGTCTATCTGAGCTGAAAATAATCAGATGAAATGACGCTCCAATTTGTCAAAAGTTGAAACTTTATTTACAAACCCTGGGGATTGACACCCACTTATTATTTTAACATTGTGTAACTAGAGCTTAATTCTGCAGGTAACACACTGGCGAGAGGGGGAAGGGAGAGAAGGTGTGGAGGAAGCCTTATATAGAGACTGTTGGTTAAACTCAGAGGGAGAGAAAAAGTTAGAAAAATAGTGCAACAGCCTGAAAGAGAGAAAGATATTGCCTTCTGGAGAGAGCGAGGGAGATGACGCCTGGATGGATATATAGACAACTAGAGAGACATCCTCTTGTCCCCACTCTCCCTCTTTCTCTCTCTCTCTCTCAGCACTGGTACTGTCAGTCTGCCCCTTTGTTGCCGCGCGAGAGTAATACTGTAGAAAGAACACATTGTCATACAGTTCAAGGAAGACAATAAAGATTTTGATTATATTATAATTACAATTATTATTTTATTATATAGTGTGAAATGCATATCGTACCATTTTACACGTCTGTGTTAGAGTACTGTACTGTGTGTCTGTACTGTGTGTGTGTGTGTGTGTCTGTACTGTACTGTACTGTGTGTGTGTGTACTGTACTGTGTGTCTGTACTATGTTTGTTTGCTGGACTGCACCATAGTATAATACTATAGCAGTTACACACAGGAGGGCAGGTCAGGGGTCGTCAGTGGCAGGGGTCGAAGGGGTACTTGGTGACACCACCGTGCAGCTCGACGGCAGACTCAGTCCAGGCGATGACGTCCCCCGTCATGTGACTGGTGCAGGAGGCCAGGCTGTACACCTCGTGGGCAGACAGGGCGCGCGACCACAGCTGCACTCCGGCCAGTTCCCCCACAAACGCCTGCGTCGCGTCGAAGCGGCCCCCTAGCGTGTCCTGAGAGGGGGTCCACATGGGTTAATACAGTACCTTAACACAGACTGACTGACTGACTGACTGACTGGTTGCTTGCTTCAGAGGTCAGAGGTCGTACCTGCTCCTGGCCCAGGATGAAGACGCCCCCTGGCTTGATGGGATGCCAACTGGCCAGGTTCTCCCCGGCGCCCCTCTTCACGCCATCCTGGAACGCCTCCCACTGGCCGTCCCGAGTGGACCAGGACACACACACATGGTGCCACTTACTGTCCGACAGCGAGAGAGGGAGGGTGACCGCCTGGGGGAGAGCGGGAAAGAGATGGGGTTAATGCAGTAAGTACAACATACAATTCAATACAATACAACGTAAAATCTTGAGCTCTGAATGGATGAAGATATTTAGTTCATACAGTGGTTACTAAAGGAGGAAAGAAAGATACAGTACAGTAGACAGTACACACACACAGTACAGATTCACACAGTACACACTACAGTACAGACACAGTACCGTACACATACACAACACACACACAGTACAGACACACACATACAGTACAGACACACACACACAGTACAGACACACTCTCTCTCCCACCTTGTCGTTCACCAGAAGCTCCATGGGGTTGTTGCCCCACTCGATGAGCACGATCTCGTTGGCCTGCCCCGGGACGGAGTAGGAGAAGGGTGTCCCCAGGCCCGGCCCGGCGCCACCCTTCAGCCATAGGCACAGCGTCAGCGCGAAGATCTCCTCCAGCAGCGTGCGCTTCACTCGGCCGTACATGTAGTTGGTGCGCATGGGGAAGCCCACCTGGAAGCCATCGGGAGAGTTGGCCGGCTTCTTCAGGGAGCTGCTGCCGTTGGGGACTGGGCAGTGAGAGAGAGGGAGAAGGGGAAGGAAAGGAATTTAATTGAATTGAGAGAAGGAGAGAGAGAGCTGGTCAGTCCAGTTCAGTCCAGTAGAAGAGAATCCAGTGCTGTAAAGTGTAGTCCACTCCAGTCCAGTACAATCTAGTCCAGTCTGGTGTAATGCAGTCTGTTGTCCGATAGCAGACTTGTAGTTGCGTCCGAGTCACCATAGTCCGAGTCCATCCGAGTTTTGGAGACTCAAATCTTAATTAAATTAATGAACAACATTAACGATCCAGAGAAAGTCCAGATTACAAAGATTAAAGTTTAGTTGGTCTGTGTTTCCATTTATCTTTTTTGTTTATTTATGTTTCTTACCATTATCAACATGAAATAAAATTAAAATCTAAACAAAAATGTCCACTGTCAATTGTCCCGATGATATACACTGCTCAAACAAATTAAGGGAACACAATCATCACAGTATAACACCAAGTCAATTCAACTTCAGGGATATCAATCTGTCCAGTTAGGAAGCCTAAGCGATTGTGAATCAATGTCACCTGTTTTGGTACAAATGAAAGTGACAACAGGTGCAATGGAGGGGCAACAGCAAGACAACCCCCAAAAATGGAAGTTTGCAGGTGGCCACAGACAATTGCTCTCTCCTTATCCTTCCTGACTGATTGTTCTATAGTTTTGAGTTTTGCTAGTGTCCTTGTCACTGGTAGCATGAGGCGGTACCTGCAGCCCATTCAGGTTGCACAGGTAGTCCAGCTCCTCCAGGATGGCACATCCATACGTGCTGTCGCAAGAAGGTTTGCTGTTCTCCCACTACAGTCTCAAGAGCATGGAGGAGATACCAAGAGACAGGCCGTTACACGAGGAATGCTGGACAGGGCCGTAGAAGGGCCTCAACCCAGCAGCAGTACCGGTATCTGCTCCTTTGTGCGAGGAGGAACAGGAGGAGCACTGCCTGAGCCCTACAAAATGACCTCCAGCGGGCTACTGGTGTGCATGTTTCTGACCAAACTGTCAGAAACAGATTCCATGAGGGCCCGACGTCCTCTAGTGGGACCTGTGCTCACAGCCCAGCACCGTGCAGCTCGATTGGCATTCGCCAGAGAACACCAGAATTGGCAGGTCCGCCATTGGCGCCCCGTTCTCTTCACAGATGAGAGCAGGTTTACACTGAGCACATGTGACAGACGTGAAAAAGTCTGGAGACACCATGGTGAACGTTATGCTGCCCGCAACATCATCCAGCATGACCGGTTTGGCGGTGGGTCAGTGATGGTCTGGGGAGGCATATCCTTGGGGGGTCGCACAGACCTCCACATACTAGCCAACGGTACCCTGACTGCTGTTAGGTACTGAGATTAAATCCTCAGACCCATCGTCAGACCTTACGCTGGTGCAGTGGGCCCTGGGTCCTCCAGGTGCAGGACAATGCCCGGCCTCATGTGGCCAGAGTGTGTAGGCAGTTCCTGGATGACGAAGGCATTGATGCCATTGACTGGCCCTCACGTTCCCCACACCTGAATCCAATTGAGAACCTTTGGGACGTTATGTATCGATGCATCCGACACCGACAAGTAGCGCCACAGACTGTCCAGGAGCTCACTGATGCCCTGATCCAGGTCTGGGAGGAGATCCCCAGGACACCATCCAGACGTTGTTGGGAGTGCATACAGGCATGGGGGGGGCATGTACACTACTGAGTCACATTATGAGTTGCCGTGATGAAATTCACCCAAGTTGGAACAGCCTGTGATTTCAATTGTTTACTTTGATTTTCGGTGCAAGTTTGAATCCAGCCCCCAATCGGTTGGTGATTTTGGTTTCCATTGACCGTTGTTACATCATTTTGTTCTCAACGAATAACACAATGTACAGTAAAGATTTTGATCTTTAATATATTTCGTTCATTGAGATCCGATGTGTGATTTAAGTGTTCCCTTAATTTTTTTGAGCAGTGTACTTAACCACTGTAATGGGAGGAAGAGCAGTGGCCATTGATATTACTGTGAGTCCCAGAATAAGACTTGCCTGCGGTATTCTTTTCATTGCACAGTCATGCTCTACTGTATCCTTAATCAGTTGTAGTATGACAGCCGTTTGTTTTTTTGCACACAGCTTATAATCTTTAATCTTACGTTTTTTTTATGACACATACACAAAACATTTGTAATGTATTTGTTTAAAAACAAATTGTGCACGTGTATTGGGGGGCGGGGAAAGAAATCATAGCTTATGTTAAACGAAGTCCGAGTCCGAGTCCCAAATCCTAGTCCCGGACTTGAGTACCACAAGTCTATCTGATAGTGTCCATTCTGACCACTGCCAAGGCTTCCAGTCTCACCAGTGTCCGTGCAGTTCATTACAGTCGAGCAGTGTCCAGCAGTGTCCAGTCCAGTTAGATGCAGTCCAGTCCGCAGAGTCCAGTCTGTAGAGTCCAGTCTGTAGCGTCCAGTCAGCTCTGTCCAGTCCACAGAGTCTAGTCTGCAGAATCCAGTCTGTAGAGTACAGTCTGTAGTGTCCAGTCAGCTGTGTCTAGTCCGCAGAGTCCAGTCTGCAGTGTCCAGTCAGCTCTGTCCAGTGTGTAGAGTCCAGTCAGCTCTGTCCACTAACCCGTGTCTGAGTTGCGGTGATGCAGGTGACTGAGCACAGCGTCCAGCTTGTTGGCGTGGACCCCGTGGGCGGCGGCTCTCGGGCCCTGGTGATAGGCCGGCTGGGGGTGCGGTTGGGCGTGGCCGGCCGCCTCGTGGTCGTTGTGGTGACTGGCGTCGTGCTCGTCGACGTGGCGGTGGTCATCGTGGTCGTCGTGGTGATGGTCGTCGTGGGGGCCGTGGTGCTCGTCGTCATGGTGAGGGTGGCCACGGCGGTGATCCTCGTGGTCGTCGTCATGGCGACCGTCCCCATGGTGGTCTCCCTCGTTGCCGTGGGAGCGGTGCAGGATCTGCGTTTCCAAGGCGATAATCTTCCTCTGCAGGAGGTCCCTGAGGGAGGCGGAGTATGAGCTGGAGGAGTTCCTGCTCTGAGAGGGGGAGGGAGTGCATTAACACCGACTGACCGCTCTGCCTCTGCCTGCCCCCAGTGAACTAATGCGATTAGCTGCCCCAAAGCGCCCCTGCTTAAACAGGCTTCGGCTGGGATCTGGCTAATTAACCCTGATTGGACAATTACCCCTCCCCCGTCACTCTGAGCATCCTGTCCCAGAGGGAGATTACAGAGCCAGGGCAGCTCTCTCCCTCTGCCCCCAATTCACATTAAAAATTAACTTTATTGGCACGACAAGTTCGCACAGCGCATACAGCCTCTCTCCCGCTCCCTCCCCCTCTCCCTCTCTCTTACTTGCAAATTCTCCAATCTGTCTTTCATTGCCTGCAGCATTCGGGACATCTGCTCTGGAGAGGAGGAGGAGGAGGAGGAGGAGGAGGAGAAGACGTGGTCTCCCCCGCCATGCTTCCCAGTGTTCCCTCCCCCTCCCTTCCCTCGGTGCTGGTAGTGGAAGTCCAAGGGATGCAGGTGGTTGCTGTGGATCCCGTGGTGAAGAGCGTAGGAGGAGGAGGCAGCGGGGGGGTGGTGGGAGGAAGAGGGGTGGTGGGGGTATCCGTGGGAAGCCCCGCCCCCTCGCCCTGCACCCCCGCCCGCCCCGAAGCCCTCGCACAGGGTCAGCTTGGCCGTCAGCTCGCGGATGGTCTCCCTCTGGTCCAGGATGGTCTCCCTCTGCTGCACCAGGTTCTCCCGCAGGTGGATGATGGTGCTCTGGGAGTCCTCCGCCCCCCCCCCAGGCCCCTCCCACCAGTGCTGGGGCCCCGGCGCACGCCCCCCGCCAAGCGCCCCCAGGCAACCTGCTTCCGCCTCCGCCGGGATGGGGGTGCACACGAACTTGGGGACGGGGCCGCTGTGGGGGGGCGGCACCCCGTACTCATAGTCCTGCGGGGGGGCGGGGGAGGCGGGGTGTGGGGGGGGCGGTGGCGGCTGTGCGGCCGCAGAAAGGGAGGAAGACACCCGTCCGGGGGAGAAGGAGAGGGAGAGGAGGAGAGGAATGAGGAGAGGGCAGGAGGGCATGGCTGGGAGAGGATGGGGGGATGGGAGGGGATGGTGATCCCCTTCTCTCTCTCTCTTTCTCTCTCTTTCGCTCTCTCCTATTCTGCCTTTCTCCAGGAGTTATTTTTTGGTGTAGTGGGAGCGTAGTAAGTCACAGTAATTGAAGTGGTAGTAGTATAGTGGTAGATGTAGTAATTGTAGTTGTAATAAAACTGGCAGTATTATTAGTAGCTGAAGTAGTAGTAGCGGCAGTAGTACTAACAGTAACAGTTGTTGGAGTGGTAGTAGTGCTCCTTCATAGAAAGGCTCTTCTGTCCGTCTCTGAGTCTCTCTCTGAGTCTGTCAGAGCAGACACTCCTCTCCTTTCATCTGAGAGTTTGCCCTGCAAAAGATAAAGCATTGGTAAGGGTGGAGAGAGGTACAACACCAGATATAACAATAGTATAGTGCAGTACAGTCACACACAGAACAATACTGTATATATATGTGTGTGTGTTTGTAGCAGTGTTGTCATTGTGACAGAATGGACACAGTGTCATCTCATCCCAAGGTCAGTTTATTAATTGGATCGGAGGATTAATGAGGTAATGATGTATTGTTATTACAGAGAGAGAGAGAGAAAGAGAGAGAGACAGTAGTGTACTGTACTGTACTGTATCACACTGTTCTGTATCACAATCGAGTGGAGGCCATTCGCCCCATTGTGCTCATTTGTTGTCCATTAATTACTAAGTAATCCAAGGATCCTATCCAGTC